>NC_092005.1:15159264-15466559 GCF_044704955.1 Pristiophorus japonicus
TCTGCACAACATTGAAAAGATCACTCTACACATCACTCTACACAACATTGAAAACATCACTCTACATATCACTCTGCACAACATTGAAAACATCACTATACATATCACATCACTCTACACAACATTGAAAACATCACTCTACACCTCACTCTAAACAACATTGAAAACATGACTCTACACTTCACTCTACACAACATTGAAAACATCACTCTACACTACATTGAAAACATCACTCTACACATCACTCTACACAACATTGAAAACAACACTCTATACATCACTCGACACAACATTGAAAAAATCACTCTGCACATCACTCTGCACAACATTGAGAACATCACTCTGCACATCACTCCACACGACATTGAAAACATCACTCTACACATCACTCCACACAACATTGAAAACATCACTCTACACATCACTCAGCACAACATTGAAAACATCACTCTACACATCACTCTGCACAGCATTGAAAACATTACTCTACACATCACTCTACACAACTTTGAATATATCACTCTACACATCACTCTACACAACATTGAAAACATCACTCCACACATCAATCTATACAATCTTGAATACATCACTCTACGCATCACTCCACACAACATTGAAAAGATCACTCTTCACATCACTCTACACAACATTGAAAACATCACTCTACACAACATTGAAAACATCACTCTACACATCACTCTGCACAACATTGAAAACATCACTTTATACATCACTCTACACAACATTGTAACCATCACTCTACACATGACTCTACACAACATTGAAAAAATCACTCTGTATCCCACTCTGCACAACATTGAATACATCACTCTATACGTCACTCTGCAGAACACTGAAAACATCACTCTACACATCACTCTCCACAACATTGAAATATCACGCTACACATCACTCTACACAACATTGAAATCATCACTCTACACATCACTCTGCACAACATTGAAAACATCACTCTATACATCACTCTACACAACAATGAAAACATCACTCTACACATCACACAGCACAATATTGAAAACATCAGGCTACACATCACTCTGCACAACATTGAAAACATCACTCCACACATCACTCTGCACAAATTTGAAAACATCACTCTACACTTCACTCTACACAACATTGAAAACATCACTCAACACACCACTCTACACAACATTGAAAACATCACTCCACACAGCACGCTACACAACATTGAAAACATCACTCTACACAACATTGAAAACATCACTCCACACATCAATCTATACAATATTGAATACAATATTGAATACATCACTCTACACATCACTCCACACAACATTGAAAACATCACTCTACATATCACTCTGCACAACATTGAAAACATCACTCTACACATCACTCTACACAACATTGAAAACATCACTCTACATATCACTCTGCACAACATTGAAAACATCACTATACATATCACATCACTCTACACAACATTGAAAACATCACTCTACACATCACTCTACACAACATTGAAAACAACACTCTACACATCACTCCACACAACATTGAAAACATCACTCTACACATCACTCAGCACAACATTGAAAACATCACTCTACACATCACTCTGCACAGCATTGAAAACATCACTCCACACATCAATCTATACAATATTGAATACATCACTCTACACTTCACTCTACACAACATTGAAAACATCACTCAAGACACCACTCTACACAACATTGAAAACATCACTCTACACAGCACTCTACACAACATTGAAAACATCACTCTACACAACATTGAAAACATCACTCTACACATCAATCTGTACAATATTGAATACATCACTCTACACATCACTCCACACAACATTGAAAACATCAATCTACATATCACTCTGCACAACTTTGAAAACATCACTCTACACATCACTCTACACAACATTGAAAACATCACTCTACATATCACTCTGCACAACATTGAAAACATCACTATACATATCACATCACTCTACACAACATTGAAAACATCACTCTACACCTCACTCTAAACAACATTGAAAACATCACTCTACACTTCACTCTACACAACATTGAAAACATCACTCTACACTACATTGAAAACATCACTCTACACATCACTCTACACAACATTGAAAACATCACTCTAGACATCAATCTATACAATATTGAATACATCACTCTACACATCACTCCACACAACATTGAAAACATCACTCTACATATCACTCTGCACAACATTGAAAACATCACTCTACACATCACTCTATACAACATAGAAAACATCACTCTGCACCTCACACTGCACAACATTGAAAACATCACTCTACACATCACTCTCCACAATATTGAAATATCACGCCACACATCACTCTGCACAACATTGAAAACATCACTCTACACATCACTCTGCACAACATTGAAAACATCACTCTACACATCACTCTACACAACATTGAAAACATCACTCTACACTTCACTTTACACAACATTGAAAACATCACTCAACACATCACTCTACACAACATTGAAAACATCACTCTGCACATCACTCTACACAATATTGAAAACATCACTCTACACAGCACTCTACCCAACATTGAAAACATCACTCTACACAACAATGTACACAACATTGAAAAAATCACTCTACACATCACTCAACACAACATTGAAAACAACACTCTACACATCAATCTATACAATATTGAAAACATCACTCTACACATCACTCGACACAACATTGAAAACATCACTCTACATATCACTCTGCACAACATTGAAAACATCACTCTACACATCACTCTATACAACATCGAAAACATCACTCTGCACCTCACTCTGCACAACATTGAAAACATCACTCTACACATCACTCCACACAACATTGAAAACATCACTCTACACATCACTCAGCACAACATTGAAAACATCACTCTACACCTCACTCTGCACAGCATTGAAAACATTGCTCTACACATCACTCTACACAACTTTGAATATATCACTCTACACATCACTCTACACAACATTGAAAACATCACTCCACACATCAATCTATACAATTTGAATACATCACTCTACACATCACTCCACACAACATTGAAAAGATCACTCTACACATCACTCTACACAACATTGAAAACATCACTCTACACATCAATCTATACAATATTGAATACATCACTCTACACATCACTCCACACAACATTGAAAACATCACTCTACATATCACTCTACACAACATTGAAAACATCACTCTACATATCACTCTGCACAACATTGAAAACATCACTATACATATCACATCACTCTACACATCACTCTACACAACATTGAGAACATCACTCTACACATCCATCTACACAACATTGAAAACATCACTCTAAACTTCACTCTACACAACATTGAAAACATCACTATAGAATACATTGAAAACATCACTCTACACATCACTCTACACAACATTGAAAACAACACTCCATACATCACTCGACACAACATTGAAAAAATCACTCTACACATCACTCTACACAACATTGTAAACATCACTCTACACAATAATCTACACAACATTGAAAAGATCACTCTACACATCACTCTACACAACATTGAAAATATCACTCTACACATCAATCTATACAATATTGAATACATCACTCTACACATCACTCCACACAACATTGAAAACATCACTCTCCATATCACTCTGCACAACATTGAAAATATCACTCTACACATCACTCTACACAACATTGAAAACATCACTCTACATATCACTCTGCACAACATTGAAAACATAACTATACATATCACATCACTCTACACATCACTCTACACAACATTGAAAATATCACTCTACACATCACTCTACACATCATTGAAAACATCACTCTACACTTCAATCTACACAACATTGAAAACATCACTCTACACTACATTGAAAAGATCACTCAACACATCACTCTACACAACATTGAAAACAACACTCTATATATCACACGACACAACATTGAAATAAATCACTCTACACATCACTCTACACAACATTGTAAACATCACTCTACACATCACTCTACACACCATTGAAAACATCACTCTACACATCACTCTACACAACACTGAAAACGTCACTCAACTCATCACTCTACACAACATTGAAAACATCAATCTACACATCACTCTACAGAACATTGAAAACATCACTCTACACATCACTCGACACAACATTGTAAACATCACTCTACACATCACTCTGCACACCATTGAAAACATCACGCTACACTTCACTCTACACAACATTGAAAACATCACTCTAAACAACAAACTACACAACATTGAAAACATCAATCTACACATCACTCTACACAACATTGAAAACATCACTCTATATATCACTCTACACAACATTGAAAACATCACTCTACACATCACTCTACACAAAATTGTAAACATCACTCTACACATGAGTCTACACAACATTGAAAAAATCACTCTGTATATCATTCTGCACAACATTGAATACATCACTCTATAGATCACTCTACAGAACATTGAAAACATCACTCTACACATCACTCTCCACAACATTTAAATATCACGCTACACATCACTCGACACAACATTGAAATCATCACACTACACATCACTCTGCAGAACATTGAAAACATCACTCTACACATCACTCGACACAACATTGAAAACATCACTATACACATCACTCTGCACAACATTGAAAACATCACTCTGCACATCACTCTGCACAACATTGAAAACATCACTCTACACATCACTCTACACAACATTGAAAACATCACTCTACACATCACTCTGCACAACATTGAAAGCATCACTCTACACATCACTCTGCACAACATTGAAAACATCACTCTACACATCACTCTGCACATTATTGAAAACATCACTCTACACATCACTCTACACAACATTGAAAACATCACTCTACACTTCACTTTACACAACATTGAAAACATCACTCAACACATCACTCTACACAACATTGAAAACATCACTCTGCACATCACTCTACACAATATTGAAAACATCACTCTACACATCACTCAACCCAACATTGAAAACATCACTCTGCACAACAATGTACACAACATTGAAAAAATCACTCTACACATAACTCAACACAACATTGAAAACATCACTCTACACATCAATCTATACAGTATTGAAAACATCACTCTACGCATCACTCGACACAACATTGAAAACATCACTCTACATATCACTCTGCACAACATTGAAAACATCACTCTACACATCACTCTATACAACATTGAAAACATCACTCTACACATCAATCTATACAATATTGAAAACATCACTCTACACATCACTCAGCACAACATTGAAAACATCACTCTACACATCACACTGCACAGCATTGAAAACATCAATCTACACATCACTCTACACAACTTTGAAAATATCACTCCACACATCACTCTACACAACATTGAAAACATCACTCTACACATCAATCTATACAATATTGAATACATCACTCTACACATCACTCCACACAACATTGAAAACATCACTCTACATATCACTCTTCACAACATTGAAAACATCACTCTACATATCACTCTGCACAACATTTAAAACATCACTATACATATCACATCACTCTACACATCACTCTACACAACATTGAAAACATCATTCTACACATCCATCTACACAACATTGAAAACATCACTCTACATTTCACTCTACACAACATTGAAAACATCACTATACAATACATTGAAAACATCACTCTACACATCACTCTACACAACATTGAAAACAACACTCTATACATCACTCGACACAACATTGAAAAAATCACTCTACACATCACTCTACACAACATTGTAAACATCACTCTACACAATAATCTACACAACATTGAAAAGATCACTCTACACATCACTCTACACAACATTGAAAACATCACTCTACACATCACTCTACACAACATTGAAAACATCACTCTACATATCACTCTGCACAACATTGAAAACATCACTATACATATCACATCACTCTACACATCACTCTACACAACATTGAAAACATCACTCTACACTTCAATCTACACAACATTGAAAACATCACTCTACACTACATTGAAAACATCACTCTGCACATCACTCTACACAACATTGAAAACAACATTCTATATATCACACGACACAACATTGAAAATATCACTCTACACATCACTCTACACAACATTGTAAACATCACTCTACACATCACTCTACACACCATTGAAAACATCACTCTACACATCACTCTACACAACAATGAAAACATCACTCAACACATCACTCTACACAACATTGGAAATATCAATCTGCACATCACTCTACAGAACATTGAAAACATCACTCTATACATCACTCGACACAACATTGTAAACATCACTCTACACATCACTCTGCACACCATTGAAAACATCACTCTACACTTCACTCTACACAACATTGAAAACATCACTCTACACATCACTCTACACAAAATTGTAAACATCACTCTACACATGAGTCTACACAACATTGAAAAAATCACTCTGTATATCATTCTGCACAACATTGAATACATCACTCTATAGATCACTCTACAGAACATTGAAAACATCACTCTACACATCACTCTCCACAACATTTAAATATCACGCTACACATCACTCTACACAACATTGAAATCATCACACTACACATCACTCTGCAGAACATTGAAAACATCACTCTACACATCACTCGACACAACATTGAAAACATCACTATACACATCACTCTGCACAACATTGAAAACATCACTCTGCACATCACTCTGCACAACATTGAAAACATCACTCTACACATCACTCTACACAACATTGAAAACATCACTCTACACATCACTCTGCACAACATTGAAAGCATCACTCTACACATCACTCTGCACAACATTGAAAACATCACTCTACACATCACTCTGCACATTATTGAAAACATCACTCTACACATCACTCTACACAACATTGAAAACATCACTCTACACTTCACTTTACACAACATTGAAAACATCACTCAACACATCACTCTACACAACATTGAAAACATCACTCTGCACATCACTCTACACAATATTGAAAACATCACTCTACACATCACTCTACCCAACATTGAAAACATCACTCTGCACAACAATGTACACAACATTGAAAAAATCACTCTACACATAACTCAACACAACATTGAAAACATCACTCTACACATCAATCTATACAGTATTGAAAACATCACTCTACACATCACTCGACACAACATTGAAAACATCACTCTACATATCACTCTGCACAACATTGAAAACATCACTCTACACATCACTCTATACAACATTGAAAACATCACTCTACACATCAATCTATACAATATTGAAAACATCACTCTACACATCACTCAGCACAACATTGAAAACATCACTCTACACATCACACTGCACAGCATTGAAAACATCAATCTACACATCACTCTACACAACTTTGAAAATATCACTCCACACATCACTCTACACAACATTGAAAACATCACTCTACACATCAATCTATACAATATTGAATACATCACTCTACACATCACTCCACACAACATTGAAAACATCACTCTACATATCACTCTTCACAACATTGAAAACATCACTCTACATATCACTCTGCACAACATTTAAAACATCACTATACATATCACATCACTCTACACATCACTCTACACAACATTGAAAACATCACTCTACACATCCATCTACACAACATTGAAAACATCACTCTACATTTCACTCTACACAACATTGAAAACATCACTATACAATACATTGAAAACATCACTCTACACATCACTCTACACAACATTGAAAACAACACTCTATACATCACTCGACACAACATTGAAAAAATCACTCTACACATCACTCTACACAACATTGTAAACATCACTCTACACAATAATCTACACAACATTGAAAAGATCACTCTACACATCACTCTACACAACATTGAAAACATCACTCTACACATCACTCTACACAACATTGAAAACATCACTCTACATATCACTCTGCACAACATTGAAAACATCACTATACATATCACATCACTCTACACATCACTCTACACAACATTGAAAACATCACTCTACACTTCAATCTACACAACATTGAAAACATCACTCTACACTACATTGAAAACATCACTCTGCACATCACTCTACACAACATTGAAAACAACATTCTATATATCACACGACACAACATTGAAAATATCACTCTACACATCACTCTACACAACATTGTAAACATCACTCTACACATCACTCTACACACCATTGAAAACATCACTCTACACATCACTCTACACAACAATGAAAACATCACTCAACACATCACTCTACACAACATTGGAAATATCAATTTGCACATCACTCTACAGAACATTGAAAACATCACTCTATACATCACTCGACACAACATTGTAAACATCACTCTACACATCACTCTGCACACCATTGAAAACATCACTCTACACTTCACTCTACACAACATTGAAAACATCACTCTACACATCACTCTACACAACATTGAAAATATCACTCTACACATCAATCTATACAATATTGAATACATCACTCTACACATCACTCCACACAACATTGAAAACATCACTCTCCATATCACTCTGCACAACATTGAAAATATCACTCTACACATCACTCTACACAACATTGAAAACATCACTCTACATATCACTCTGCACAACATTGAAAACATAACTATACATATCACATCACTCTACACATCACTCTACACAACATTGAAACTATCACTCTACACATCACTCTACACATCATTGAAAACATCACTCTACACTTCAATCTACACAACATTGAAAACATCACTCTACACTACATTGAAAACATCACTCTGCACATCACTCTACACAACATTGAAAACAACACTCTATATATCACACGACACAACATTGAAAAAAATCACTCTACACATCACTCTACACAACATTGTAAACATCACTCTACACATCACTCTACACACCATTGAAAACATCACTCTACACATCACTCTACACAACACTGAAAACGTCACTCAACACATCACTTTACACAACATTGAAAACATCAATCTACACATCACTCTACAGAACATTGAAAACATCACTCTGCACATCACTCGACACAACATTGTAAACATCACTCTACACATCACTCTGCACACCATTGAAAACATCACGCTACACTTCACTCTACACAACATTGAAAACATCACTCTAAACAACAAACTACACAACATTGAAAACATCAATCTACACATCACTCTACACAACATTGAAAACATCACTCTATATATCACTCTACACAACATTGAAAACATCACTCTACACATCACTCTACACAAAATTGTAAACATCACTCTGCACATGAGTCTACACAACATTGAAAAAATCACTCTGTATATCATTCTGCACAACATTGAATACATCACTCTATAGATCACTCTACAGAACATTGAAAACATCACTCTACACATCACTCTCCACAACATTTAAATATCACGCTACACATCACTCTACACAACATTGAAATCATCACACTACACATCACTCTGCAGAACATTGAAAACATCACTCTACACATCACTCGACACAACATTGAAAACATCACTATACACATCACTCTGCACGACATTGAAAACATCACTCTGCACATCACTCTGCACAACATTGAAAACATCACTCTACACATCACTCTACACAACATTGAAAACATCACTCTACACATCACTCTGCACAACATTGAAAGCATCACACTACACATCACTCTGCACAACATTGAAAACATCACTCTACACATCACTCTGCACATTATTGAAAACATCACTCTACACATCACTCTGCACAACATTGAAAACATCACTCTACACTTCACTTTACACAACATTGAAAACATCACTCAACACATCACTCTACACAACATTGAAAACATCACTCTGCACATCACTCTACACAATATTGAAAACATCACTCTACACATCACTCTACCCAACATTGAAAACATCACTCTACACAACAATGTACACAACATTGAAAAAATCACTCTACACATAACTCAACACAACATTGAAAACATCACTCTACACATCAATCTATACAGTATTGAAAACATCACTCTACACATCACTCGACACAACATTGAAAACATCACTCTACATATCACTCTGCACAACATTGAAAACATCACTCTACACATCACTCTATACAACATTGAAAACATCACTCTACACATCAATCTATACAATATTGAAAACATCACTCTACACATCACTCAGCACAACATTGAAAACATGACTCTACACATCACACTGCACAGCATTGAAAACATCAATCTACACATCACTCTACACAACTTTGAAAATATCACTCCACACATCACTCTACACAACATTGAAAACATCACTCTACACATCAATCTATACAATATTGAATACATCACTCTACACATCACTCCACAAGACATTGAAAAAATCACTCTACACAACATTGAAAACATCACTCTACACATCAATCTATACAATATTGAATACATCACTCTACACATCACTCCACACAACATTGAAAACATCACTCTACATATCACTCTTCACAACATTGAAAACATCACTCTACATATCACTCTGCACAACATTGAAAACATCACTATACATATCACATCACTCTACACATCACTCTACACAACATTGAAAACATCACTCTACACATCCATCTACACAACATTGAAAACATCACTCTACATTTCACTCTACACAACATTGAAAACATCACTATACAATACATTGAAAACATCACTCTACACATCACTCTACATAACATTGAAAACAACACTCTATACATCACTCGACACAACATTGAAAAAATCACTCTACACATCACTCTACACAACATTGTAAACATCACTCTACACAATAATCTACACAACATTGAAAAGATCACTCTACACATCACTCTACACAACATTGAAAACATCACTCTACACATCACTCTACACAACATTGAAAACATCACTCTACATATCACTCTGCACAACATTGAAAACATCACTATACATATCACATCACTCTACACATCACTCTACACAACATTGAAAACATCACTCTACACTTCAATCTACACAACATTGAAAACATCACTCTACACTACATTGAAAACATCACTCTGCACATCACTCTACACAACATTGAAAACAACATTCTATATATCACACGACACAACATTGAAAATATCACTCTACACATCACTCTACACAACATTGTAAACATCACTCTACACATCACTCTACACACCATTGAAAACATCACTCTACACATCACTCTACACAACAATGAAAACATCACTCAACACATCACTCTACACAACATTGGAAATATCAATCTGCACATCACTCTACAGAACATTGAAAACATCACTCTATACATCACTCGACACAACATTGTAAACATCACTCTACACATCACTCTGCACACCATTGAAAACATCACTCTACACTTCACTCTACACAACATTGAAAACATCACTCTACACATCACTCAGCACAACATTGAAAACATCACTCTACACATCACTCTGCACAGCATTGAAAACATCACTCTACACATCAATCTATACAATATTGAATACATCACTCTACACATCACTCCACACAACATTGAAAAGATCACTCTACACATCACTCTACACAACATTCTATACATCACTCGACACAACATTGAAAAAATCACTCTACACATCACTCTACACAACATTGTAAACATCACTCTACACAATAATCTACACAACATTGAAAAGATCACTCTACACTTCACTCGACACAACATTGAAAACATCACTCTACACATCACTCTACACAACATTGAAAACATCACTCTACATATCACTCTGCACAACATTGAAAACATCACTCTACACATCACTCTACACAACATTGAAAACATCACTCTACATATCACTCTGCACAACATTGAAAACATCACTATACATATCACATCACTCTACACATCACTCTACACAACATTGAAAACATCACTCTACACATCCATCTACACAACATTGAAAACATCACTCTACATTTCACTCTACACAACATTGAAAACATCACTATACAATACATTGAAAACATCACTCTACACATCACTCTACGCAACATTGAAAACAACACTCTATACATCACTCGACACAACATTGAAAAAATTACTCTACACATCACTCTACACAACATTGTAAACATCACTCTACACAATAATCTACACAACATTGAAAAGATCACTCTACACATCACTCTACACAACATTGAAAACATCACTCTACACATCACTCTACACAACATTGAAAACATCACTCTACATATCACTCTGCACAACATTGAAAACATCACTATACATATCACATCACTCTACACTTCAATCTACACAACATTGAAAACATCACTCTACACTACATTGAAAACATCACTCTGCACATCACTCTACACAACATTGAAAACAACATTCTATATATCACACGACACAACATTGAAAATATCACCCTACACATCACTCTACACAACATTGTAAACATCACTCTACACATCACTCTACACACCATTGAAAACATCACTCTACACATCACTCTACACAACAATGAAAACATCACTCAACACATCACTCTACACAACATTGGAAATATCAATCTGCACATCACTCTACAGAACATTGAAAACATCACTCTATACATCACTCGACACAACATTGTAAACATCACTCTACACATCACTCTGCACACCATTGAAAACATCACTCTACACTTCACTCTACACAACATTGAAAACATCACTCTACACATCACTCAGCACAACATTGAAAACATCACTCTACACATCACTCTGCACAGCATTGAAAACATCACTCTACACAACAATCTATACAATATTGAATACATCACTCTACACATCACTCCACACAACATTGAAAAGATCACTCTACACATCACTCTACACAACATTCTATACATCACTCGACACAACATTGAAAAAATCACTCTACACATCACTCTACACAACATTGTAAACATCACTCTACACAATAATCTACACAACATTGAAAAGATCACTCTACACTTCACTCTACACAACATTGAAAACATCACTCTACACATCACTCTACACAACATTGAAAACATCACTCTACATATCACTCTGCACAACATTGAAAACATCACTATGCATATCATTCCACAAGACATTGAAAAGATCACTCTACACATCAATCTATACAATATTGAATACATCACTCTACACATCACTCCACAAGACATTGAAAAGATCACTCTACACATCACTCTCCACAACATTGAAAACATCACTCTACACATCACTCTACACAACTTTGAAAATATCACTCTACACATCACTCTACACAACATTGAAAACATCACTCTACACATCAATCTATACAATATTGAATACATCACTCTACACATCACTCCACAAGACATTGAAAAGATCACTCTACACATCACTCTACACAACATTGCAAACATCACTCTACACATCAATCTATACAATATTGAATACATCACTCTACACATCACTCCACACAACATTGAAAACATCACTCTACATATCACTCTACACAACATTGAAAACATCACTCTACATATCACTCTGCACAACATTGAAAACATCACTATACATATCACATCACTCTACACATCCATCTACACAACATTGAAAACATCACTCTACATTTCACTCTACACAACATTGAAAACATCACTATACAATACATTGAAAACATCACTCTACACATCACTCTACACAACATTGAAAACAACACTCTATACATCACTCGACACAACATTGAAAAAATCACTCTACACATCACTCTACACAACATTGTAAACATCACTCTACACAATAATCTACACAACATTGAAAAGATCACTCTACACATCACTCTACACAACATTGAAAATATCACTCTACACATCACTCTACACAACATTGAAAACATCACTCTACATATCACTCTGCACAACATTGAAAACATCACTATACATATCACATCACTCTACACATCACTCTACACAACATTGAAAACATCACTCTACACTTTAATCTACACAACATTGAAAACATCACTCTACACTACATTGAAAACATCACTCTGCACATCACTCTACACAACATTGAAAACAACATTCTATACATCACACGACACAACATTGAAAATATCACTCTACACATCACTCTACACAACATTGTAAACATCACTCTACACATCACTCTACACACCATTGAAAACATCACTCTACACATCACTCTGCACAACACTGAAAACATCACTCAACACATCACTCTACACAACATTGGAAATATCAATCTACACATCACTCTACAGAATATTGAAAACATCACTCTATACATCACTCGACACAACATTGTAAACATCACTCTACACATCACTCTGCACACCATTGAAAACATCACTCTACACTTCACTCTACACAACATTGAAAACATCACTCTACACATCACTCAGCACAACATTGAAAACATCACTCTACACATCACTCTGCACAGCATTGAAAACATCACTCTACACATCACTCTGCACAACTTTGAAAATATCACTCCACACATCACTCTACACAACATTGAAAACATCACTCTACACATCAATCTATACAATATTGAATACATCACTCTACACATCACTCCACACAACATTGAAAAGATCACTCTACACATCACTCTACACAACATTGAAAACATCACTCTACACATCAATCTATACAATATTGAATACATCACTCTACACATCACTCCACACAACATTTAAAACATCACTCTACATATCACTCTACACAACATTGAAAACATCACTCTACATATCACTCTGCACAACATTGAAAACATCACTATACATATCACATCACTCTAGACATCACTCTACACATCATTGAAAACATCACTCTACACATCCATCTACACAACATTGAAAACATCACTATACAATACATTGAAAACATCACTCTACACATCATTCTACACAACATTGAAAACAACATTCTATACATCACTCGACACAACATTGAAAAAATCACTCTACACATCACTCTACACAACATTGTAAACATCACTCTACACAATAATCTACACAACATTGAAAAGATCACCCTACACATCACTCTACACAACATTGAAAACATCACTCTACACATCACTCTACACAACATTGAAAACATCACTCTACATATCACTCTGCACAACATTGAAAACATCACTATACATATCACATCACTCTACACATCACTCTACACAACATTGAAAACATCACTCTACACATCACTCTACACAACATTGAAAACATCACTCTACACTTCAATCTACACAACATTGAAAACATCACTCTACACTACATTGAAAACATCACTCTGCACATCACTCGACACAACATTGAAAACAACATTCTATATATCACACGACACAACATTGAAAAAAATCACTCTACACATCACTCTACACAACATTGAAAACATCACTCTACACATCACTCTACACACCATTGAAAACATCACTCTACACATCACTCTACACAACACTGAAAACATCACTCAACACATCACTCTACACAACATTGAAAACATCAATCTACACATCACTCTACAGAACATTGAAAACATCACTCTACACATCATTCGACACAACATTGTAAACATCACTCTACACATCACTCTGCACACCATTGAAAACATCACTCTACACTTCACTCTACACAACATTGAAAACATCACTCTAAACAACAAACTACACAACATTGAAAACATCAATCTACACATCACTCTGCAAAATATTGAAAACATCACTCTACACATCACTCTACACAACATTGAAAACATCAGTCTATACATCACTCTACACAACATTGAAAACATCACTCTACACATCACTCTACACAACATTGAAAACATCACTCTACACATGAGTCTACACAACATTGAAAAAATCACTCTGTACATCATTCTGCACAACATTGAAAACATCAATCTACACAACAACTACAGAACATTGAAAACATCACTCTATACATCACTCTACACAACATTGAAAACATCACTCTACACATCACTCTACACAACATTGTAAACATCACTCTACACATGAGTCTACACAACATTGAAAAAATCACTCTGTACATTATTCTGCACAACATTGAAAACATCAATCTACACAACACTCTACAGAACATTGAAAACATCACTCTGCACATCACTTTCCACAACATTGAAAACATCAATCTAAACAACAATCTACACAACATTGAAAACATCACTCGACACAACACTCTGCACGACATTGAAAACATCACTCTACACAACAATCTACACATCATTGAAAACATCAATCTACACATCACTCTGCAGAATATTGAAAACATCACTCTACACATCACTCTACACAACATTGAAAACATCACTCTATACATCACTCGACACAACATTGAAAACATCACTCTACACATCACTCTACACAACATTATAAACATCACTCTACACATGATTCCACACAACATTGAAAAAATCACTCTGTACATCATTCTGCACAACATTGAAAACATCACCCTAAACATCACTCTACAGAACATTGAAAGCATTACTCTGCACATCACTCTCCACAACATTGAAATATCACGCTACACATCACTCTGCACAACATTGAAAACATCACTCTACACATCACTCTACACAACATTGAAAACATCACTCTACACATTACTCTGCACAATATTGAAAACATCACTCTACATATCACTCTGCACAACATTGAAAACATCACTCTACACAGCACTCTACACAACATTGAAAACATCACTCTCCACTTCACTTTACACAACATTGAAAACATCACTCAACACATCACTCTACACAACATTGAAAACATCACTCTACACATCACTCAACACAACATTGTAAACATCACACTACGCATGATTCTACACAACTTTGAACAAATCACTCTGTACATCATTCTGCACAACATTGAAAACATCAATCTACACAACACTCTACAGAACATTGAAAACATCACTCTACACATCACTCTCCACAACATTGAAAACATCACTCTACAGAACAATCTACACAACATTGAAAACATCACTTTACACAACACTCTACAAAACATTGAAAACATCACTCTACACATCACTCTCCACAACATTGAAAACATCGCTCTACACAACAATCTACACAACATTGAAAACATCACTCTACACATCACTCTACACAACATTGAAAATATCACTCTACACATCACTCTGCACAACATTGAAAACATCACTCTGCACATCACTCTGCATAACATTAAAAACATCACTCTACACATCACTCTACACAACATTGAAAACATCACTCTACACTTCACTTTACACAACGTTGAATACATCACTCAACACATCACTCTACACAACATTGAAAACATCACACTACACATCACTCTGCACAATATTGAAAACATCACTCTACACAGCACTCTACACAGCATTGAAAACATCACTCTGCACATCACTCCACACAACATTGAAAACATCACTCTATATATCACTCTACACAACATTGTAAACATCACTCTAAACATGACTCTACACAACATTGAAAAAATCACTCTGTACCCCACTCTGCACAACATTGAATTCATCACTCTACACATCACTCTACAGAACATTGAAAACATCATTCTACACATCACTCTACACAACATTGAAAACATCACTCTACACATCACTCGACACAACATTGAAAACATCACGATACACATCACTCCGCACAACATTGAAAACATCACTCTACACATCACTCTACACAACATTGAAAACATCACTCTACACTTCACTTTACACAACATTGAAAACATCACTCTGCACATCACTCTACACAATATTGAAAACATCTCTCTACACAGCACTCTACACAACATTGAAAACATCACTCTACACAACAATCTACGCAACATTGAAAACATCACTCTACACATCACTCTACACAACATTGAAAACATCACTCTACACAACAATCTACACAACATTGAAAACATCACTCTACACATCACTCTACACAATATTGAAAATATCACTCTACAGAGCACTCTACACAGCATGGAAAACATCACTCTACACATCACTCTACATAACATTGAAAACATCACTCTATACATCACTCTACACAACATTGAAAACATCACTCTACACAGCACTCTACACAACATTGAAAAAACCACTCTACAGAGCACTCTACACAGCATGGAAAACATCACTCTACACATCACTCTACATAACATTGAAAACATCACTCTATACATCACTCTACACAACATTGTAAACATCACTCTACACATGACTCTACACAACATTGAAAAAACCACTCAGTACCCCACTCTGCACAACATTGAATACATCACTCTATAGATCACTGTACAGAACATTGAAAACATCACTCTACACATCACTCTCTACAACATTTAAATATCACGCTACACATCACTCTACACAACATTGAAATCATCACACTACACATCACTCTGCAGAATATTGAAAACATCACTCTACACATCACTCTACACAACATTGAAAACATCACTCTAGACATCACTCTACACAACATTGAAAACATCACTCTACACAACAATCTACACAACATTGAAAACATCACTCTACACATCACTCTGCACAATATTGAAAACATCACTCTACACAGCACTCTACACAGCATTGAAAACATCACTCTACACATCACTCTACATCACATTGAAAACATCGCTCTATACATCACTCTACACAACATTGTAAACATCACTCTACACATGACTCTACACAACATTGAAAAAAACACTCAGTACCCCACTCTGCACAACATTGAATACATCACTCTATAGATCACTCTACAGAACATTGAAAACATCACTCTACACATCACTCTCTACAACATTTAAATATCACGCTACACATCACTCTACACAACATTGAAATCATCACACTACACATCACTCTGCAGAACATTGAAAACATCACTCTACACATCACTCTACACAACATTGAAAACATCACTCTAGACATCACTCTACACAGCATTGAAAACATCACTCTACACATCACTCTACATCACATTGAAAACATCACTCTACACATCACTCTACACAACATTGAAAACATCACTCTAGACATCACTCTACACAACATTGAAAACATCACTCTAGACATCGCTCTACACAACATTGAAAACATCACTCTAGACATCACTCTGCACAACATTGAATACATCACTCTACACATCACTGTACACAACATTGAAACTATCACTCTACACATCACTCTACACAACACTGAAAACATCACTCAACACTTCACTCTAAACAACATTGAAAACATCAATCTACACATCACTATACAGAACATTGAAAACATCACTCTAAACATCACTCGACACAACATTGTAAACATCACTCTACACATCACTATGCACACCATTGAAAACATCACTCTACACTTCACTCTACACAACATTGAAAACATCACTCTACACATCACTCTAGGCAACATTGAAAACATCACTCTACGCAACAATCTACACAACATTGAAAACATCAATCTACACATCACTCTGCAGAATATTGAAAACATCACTCTACATTTCACTCGACACAACATTGAAAACATCACTCTACACATGAGTCGACACAACATTGAAAAAATCACTCTGTACATCATTCTGCACAACATTGAAAACATCACTCTACACATCACTCGACAGAACATTGAAAATATCACTCTACACATCACTCGGCACAACATAGAAAACATCACTCTACACATCACTCTACACAATATTGAAAACATCACTCTACACATCACTCTGCACAACTTTGAAAACATCACTCTACATATCACTCTGCACAACATTGAAAACATCACTCTACACAGCAACCTACACAACATTGAAAACATCACTCTCCACTTCACTTTACACAACATTGAAAACATCACTCAACACATCACTCTACACAACATTGAAAACATCACTCTGCTCATCACTCTACACAATATTGAAAACATCACTCGACACAGCACTCTACACAACATTGAAAACATCACTCTACACAACAATCTACACAACATTGAAAACATCACTATGCACATCACTCTACACAACATTGAAAATATCACTCTACACAACAATCTACACAACATTGAAAACATCACTCTACACATCACTCTACACAATATTGAAAACATCACTCTGCACAGCACTCTACACAACATTGAAAACATCACTCTACACATCACTCTACACAATATTGAAAACATCACTCTACACAGCACTCTACACAACGTTGAAAACATCACTCTACTCATCACTCTACACAACATTGAAAACATCACTCTACACATCACTCTACACAACATTTAAAACATCACTCTACACATCACTCTACACAACATTGAAAACATCACTCTATACATCACTCTACACAACATTGTAAACATCACTCTACACATGACTCTACACAACATTGAAAAAATCACTCTGTACCCCACTCTGCACAACATTGAATACATCACTCCATCGATCACTCCACAGAACATTGAAAACATCACTCTACACATCACTCTCCACAACATTTAATATCACGCTACACATCAGTCTACACAACATTGAAATCATCACACTACACATCACTCTGCAAAACATTGAAAACATCACTCTACACATCACTCTACACAACATTGAAAACATCACTCTGCACATCACTCTACACAATATTGAAAAAATCACTCGACACAGCACTCTACACAACATTGAAAACATCACTCTACACAACAATCTACACAACATTGAAAACATCACTCTACACATCACTCTACACAACATTGAAAATATCACTCTACATAACAATCTACATAACATTGAAAACATCACTCTACACATCACTCTACACAATATTGAAAACATCACTCTGCACAGCATTCTACACAACATTGAAAACATCACTCTACACATCACTCTACACAACATTGAAAACATCACTCTATACATCACTCTACACAACATTGTAAACATCACTCTCCACATGACTCTACACAACATTGAAAAAATCACTCTGTACCCCACTCTGCACAACATTGAATACATCACTCTATCGATCACTCTACAGAACATTGAAAACATCACTCTACACTTCACTCTACACAACATTGAAAATATCACTCTACACAACAATCTACATAACATTGAAAACATCACTCTACACATCACTCTACACAATATTGAAAACATCACTCTGCACAGCATTCTACACAACATTGAAAACATCACTCTACACATCACTCTACACAACATTGAAAACATCACTCTATACATCACTCTACACAACATTGAAAACATCACTCTACACATCACTCTACACAACATTGAAAACATCACTCTATACATCACTCTACACAACATTGTAAACATCACTCTACACATGACTCTACACAACATTGAAAAAATCACTCTGTACCCCACTCTGCACAACATTGAATACATCACTCTATCGATCACTCTACAGAACATTGAAAACATCACTCTACACTTCACTCTACACAACATTGAAAACATCACTCTACACAACAATCTGCACAATATTGAAAACATCACTCTGCACAGCATTCTACACAACATTGAAAACATCACTCTACACATCACTCTACACAACATTGAAAACATCACTCTATACATCACTCTACACAACATTGAAAACATCACTCTACACATCACTCTACACAACATTGAAAACATCACTCTATACATCACTCTACACAACATTGAAAACATCAATCTACACATCACTCTGCAGAATATTGAAAAAATCACTCTACAAATCACTCTACACAACATTGAAAACATCTCTCTATATATCACTCGACACAACATTGAAAACATCACTCTACACATCACTCTACACAACATTGTAAACATCACTCTACACATGAGTCTACACAACAATGAAAAAGTCACTCTGTACATCATTCTGCACAACATTGAAAACATCACTCTACACATCACTCTACAGAACATTGAAAACATCACTCTACACATCACTCTCCACAACATTGAAATATCACGCTACACATCACTCTGCACAACATTGAAAATATCACTCTACACATCACTCTACACAATATTGAAAACATCACTCTACACATCACTCTGCACAACATTGAAAACATCACACTACATATCACTCAGCACAACATTGAAAACATCACTCTACACAGCACTCTACACAACATTGAAAACATCACTCTCCACTTCACTTTACACAACATTGAAAACATCACTCAACACATCACTTTACACAACATTGAAAATATCACGCTACACATCACTCTACACAATATTGAAAACATCACTCTACACATCACTCTGCACAACATTGAAAACATCACTCTACATATCACTCAGCACAACATTAAAAACATCACTCTACACAGCACTCTACACAACATTGAAAACCATCACTCTCCACTTCACTTTACACAACATTGAAAACATCACTCAACACATCACTTTACACAACATTGAAAACATCACTCTGCACATCACTCCACACAATATTGAAAACATCACTCTACACAGCACTCTACACAACGTTGAAAACATCTCTCTACACATGACTCTACACAACATTGAAAAAATCACTCTGTACCCCACTCTGCACAACATTGAATACATCACTCTATCGATCACTCTACAGAACATTGAAAACATCACTCTACACTTCACTCTACACAACATTGAAAACATCACTCTATACATCACTCGGCATAACATTGAAAAAAAACTCTACACATCACTCTACACAACATTGTAAACATCACTCTACACATGAGTCTACACAACAATGAAAAAGTCACTCTGTACATCATTCTGCACAACATTGAAAACATCACTCTACACATCACTCTACAGAACATTGAAAACATCACTCTACACATCACTCTCCACAACATTGAAATATCACGCTACACATCACTCTGCACAACATTGAAAACATCACTCTACACATCACTCTACACAATATTGAAAACATCACTCTACACATCACTCTGCACAACATTGAAAACATCACTCTACATATCACTCAGCACAACATTGAAAATATCACTCTACACAGCACTCTACACAACATTGAAAACATCACTCTCCACTTCACTTTACACAACATTGAAAACATCACTCAACACATCACTCTGCACAACATTGAAAACATCACTCTGCACATCACTCTACACAATATTGAAAACATCACTCTACATAGCACTCTACACAACATTGAAAACATCACTCAACACATCACTCTACACAACATTGAAAACATCACTCTGCACATCACTCTACACAATATTGAAAACATCACTCTACACAGCACTCTACACAACATTGAAAACATCACTCTACACAACAATCTACACAATATTGAAAACATCACTCTACACATCACTCTACACAACATTGAAAACATCACTCTACACATCACTCTACACAATATTGAAAACATCACTCTACACAGCACTCTACACAACATTGAAAACATCACTCTACACTTCACTTTACACAACATTGAAAACATCACTCGACACATCACTCTACACAATATTGAAAACATCACTCTATACATCACTCTACACAACATTTAAAACATCACTCTACACATCACTCCACACAACATTGAAAACATCACTCTATACATCACTCTACACAACATTGTAAACATCACTCTACACATGACTCTACACAACATTGAAAAAATCACTCTGTACCCCACTCTGCACAACATTGAATACATCACTCTATCGATCACTCCACAGAACATTGAAAACATCATTCTACACATCACTCTCCACAACATTTAATATCACGCTACACATCACTCTACACAACATTGAAATCATCACACTACACATCACTCTGCAAAACATTGAAAACATCACTCTACACATCACTCTACACAACATTGAAAACATCACTCTGCACATCACTCTACACAATATTGAAAACATCACTCGACACAGCACTCTACACAACATTGAAAACATCACTCTACACAACAATCTACACAACATTGAAAACATCACTCTACACATCACTCTACACAACATTGAAAATATCACTCTACACAACAATCTACATAACATTGAAAACATCACTCTACACATCACTCTACACAATATTGAAAACATCACTCTGCACAGCATTCTACACAACATTGAAAACATCACTCTACACATCACTCTACACAACATTGAAAACATCACTCTATACATCACTCTACACAACATTGAAAACATCACTCTACACATCACTCTACACAACATTGAAAACATCACTCTATACATCACTCTACACAACATTGTAAACATCACTCTACACATGACTCTACACAACATTGAAAAAATCACTCTGTACCCCACTCTGCACAACATTGAATACATCACTCTATCGATCACTCTACAGAACATTGAAAACATCACTCTACACTTCACTCTACACAACATTGAAAACATCACTCTACACAACAATCTGCACAATATTGAAAACATCACTCTGCACAGCATTCTACACAACATTGAAAACATCACTCTACACATCACTCTACACAACATTGAAAACATCACTCTATACATCACTCTACACAACATTGAAAACATCACTCTACACATCACTCTACACAACATTGAAAACATCACTCTATACATCACTCTACACAACATTGTAAACATCACTCTACACATGACTCTACACAACATTGAAAAAATCACTCTGTACCCCACTCTGCACAACATTGAATACATCACTCTATCGATCACTCTACACAACATTGAAAACATCACTCTACACAAAAATCTACACAACATTGAAAACATCACTCTACACATCACTCTACACAACATTGAAAATATCACTCTACACAACAATCTACATAACATTGAAAACATCACTCTACACATCACTCTACACAATATTGAAAACATCACTCTGCACAGCATTCTACACAACATTGAAAACATCACTCTACACATCACTCTACACAACATTGAAAACATCACTCTATACATCACTCTACACAACATTGAAAACATCACTCTACACATCACTCCACACAACATTGAAAACATCACTCTATACATCACTCTACACAACATTGTAAACATCACTCTACACATGACTCTACACAACATTGAAAAAATCACTCTGTACCCCACTCTGCACAACATTGAATACAGCACTCTATCGATCACTCCACAGAACATTGAAAACATCATTCTACACATCACTCTCCACAACATTTAATATCACGCTACACATCACTCTACACAACATTGAAATCATCACACTACACATCACTCTGCAAAACATTGAAAACATCACTCTACACATCACTCTACACAACATTGAAAACATCACTCTGCACATCACTCTACACAATATTGAAAACATCACTCGACACAGCACTCTACACAACATTGAAACATCACTCTACACAACAATCTACACAACATTGAAAACATCACTCTACACATCACTCTACACAACATTGAAAATATCACTCTACACAACAATCTACATAACATTGAAAACATCACTCTACACATCACTCTACACAATATTGAAAATATCACTCTACACAACAATCTACATAACATTGAAAACATCACTCTACACATCACTCTACACAATATTGAAAACATCACTCTGCACAGCATTCTACACAACATTGAAAACATCACTCTACACATCACTCTACACAACATTGAAAACATCACTCTATACATCACTCTACAGAACATTGTAAACATCACTCTACACATGACTCTACACAACATTGAAAAAATCACTCTGTACCCCACTCTGCACAACATTGAATACATCACTCTATCGATCAATCTACAGAACATTGAAAACATCACTCTACACTTCACTCTACACAACATTGAAAACATCACTCTACACAACAATCTGCACAACATTGAAAACATCAATCTACACATCACTCTGCAGAATATTGAAAACATCACTCTACACATCACTCTACACAACATTGAAAACATCACTCTATATATCACTCGACACAACATTGAAAACATCACTCTACACATCACTCTACACAACATTGTAAACATCACTCTACACATGAGTCTACACAACAATGAAAAAGTCACTCTGTACATCATTCTGCACAACATTGAAAACATCACTCTACACATCACTCTACAGAACATTGAAAACATCACTCTACACATCACTCTCCACAACATTGAAATATCACGCTACACATCACTCTGCACAACATTGAAAATATCACTCTACACATCACTCTACACAATATTGAAAACATCACTCTACACATCACTCTGCACAACATTGAAAACATCACTCTACATATCACTCAGCACAACATTGAAAACATCACTCTACACAGCACTCTACACAACATTGAAAACATCACTCTCCACTTCACTTTACACAACATTGAAAACATCACTCAACACATCACTTTACACAACATTGAAAACATCACTCTTCACATCACTCCACACAATATTGAAAACATCACTCTACACAGCACTCTACACAACGTTTAAAACATCACTCAACACATCACTCTACACAACATTGAAAACATCACTCTGCACATCACTCTTCACAATATTGAAAACATCACTCTACACAGCACTCTACACAACATTGAAAACATCACTCTACACTTCACTCTACACAACATTGAAAACATCACTCTGCACATCACTCTACACAACATTGAACACATCACTCTACACATCACTCTACACAATATTGAAAACATCACTCTACACATCACTCTACACAACATTGAAAACATCACTCTACCCTTCACTTTACACAACATTGAAAACATCACTCTACACATCACTCTACACAATATTGAAAATATCACTCTGCACAGCACTCTACACAACATTTAAAACATCACTCTACACATCACTCTACACAACATTGAAAACATCACTCTATACATCACTCTACACAACATTGTATAAATCACTCTACACATGACTCTACACAACATTGAAAAAATCACTCTGTACCCCACTCTGCACAACATTGAATACATCACTCTATCGATCACTCTGCAGAACATTAAAAACATCACTCTACACATCACTCTCCACAACATTTAAATATCACGCTACACATCACTCTACACAACATTGAAATCATCACACTACACATCACTCTGCAAAACATTGAAAACATCACTCTACACATCACTCTACACAACATTGAAACCATCACTCTACACATCACTCGACACAACATTGAAAACATCACTATACACATCACTCTGCACAACATTGAATACATCACTCTGCAAATCACTCTGCACAACATTGAAAACATCACTCTACACATCACTCTACACAACATTGAAAACATCACTCTACACATCACTCTGCACAACATTGAAAACATCACTCTGCACATCACTCTACACAACATTGAAAACATCACTCTACACATCACTCTACACAACAATGAAAACATCACTCAACACTTCACTCTAAACAACATTGAAAACATCAATCTACACATAACTCTACAGAACATTGAAAACATCACTCTAAACATCACTCGACACAACATTGTAAACATCACTCTACACTTCACTCTGCACACCATTGAAAACATCACTCTACACTTCACTCTACACAACATTGAAAACATCACTCTACACAACAATCTACACAACATTGAAAACATCAATCTACACATCACTCTGCAGAATGTTGAAAACATCACTCTACACATCACTCTACACAACATTGAAAACATCACTTTACACATCACTCTACACAACATTGTAAACATCACTCTACACATGAGTCTACACAACAATTAAAAAGTCACTCTGTACATCATTCTGCACAACATTGAAAACATCACTCTACACATCACTCTACAGAACATTGAAAACATCATTCTACACATCACTCTCCACAACATTGAAATATCACGCTACACATCACTCTGCACAACATTGAAAACATCACTCTACACATCACTCTACACAATATTGAAAACATCACTCTCCACTTCACTTTACACAACATTGAAAACATCACTCAACACATCACTCTACACAACATTGAAAACATCACTCTGCACATCACTCGACACAATATTGAAAACATCACTCTACACAGCACTCTACACAACATTGAAAACATCACTCAACACATCACTCTACACAACATTGAAAACATCACTCTGCACATCACTCTACACAATATTAAAAACATCACTCTACACAGCACTCTACATAACATTGAAAACATCACTCTACACAACAATCTACACAATATTGAAAACATCACTCTACACATCACTCTACACAACATTGAAAACATCACTCTACACAACAATCTACACAACATTGAAAACATCACTCTACACAATATTGAAAACATCACTCTACACAGTACTCTACACAACATTGAAAACATAACTCTACACTTCACTTTACACAACATTGAAAACATCACTCAACACATCACTCTACACAACATTGAAAACATCACTCTGCACATCACTCTACACAATATTGAAAACATCACTCTACACATCACTCTACACAACATTGAAAACATCACTCTACACATCACTCTACACAATATTGAAAACATCACTCTACACAGCACTCTACACAACATTGAAAACATCACTCTACACTTCACTTTACACAACATTGAAAACATCACTCTACACATCACTCTACACAATATTGAAAACATCACTCTATACATCACTCTACACAACATTTAAAACATCACTCTACACATCACTCTACACAACATTGAAAACATCACTCTATACATCACTCTACACAACATTGTAAACATCACTCTACACAGCACTCTACACAACATTGAAAAAATCACTCTGTACACCACACTGCACAACATTGAATACATCACTCTATAGATCACTCTACATAACATTGAAAACATCACTCTACACATCACTCTCGACAACATTTATATATCACGCTACACATCACTCTACACAACATTGAAATCATCACACTACACATCACTCTGCAGAACATTGAAAACATCACTCTACACAACATTGAAAACATCACTCTACACATCACTCGACACAACATTGAAAACATCACTATGCACATCACTCTGCACAACATTGAAAACATCACTCTGCACATCACTCTGCACAACATTGAAAACATCACTTTACACATCACTCTACACAACATTGAAGACATCATTCTATACACTACTCTGCACAACATTGAAAGCATCACTCTACACATCACTCTGCACACCATTGAAAACATCACTCTACACTTCACTCTACACAACATTGAAAACATCACTCTACACAACAATCTACAGAACATTGAAAACATCAATCTACACATCACTCTGCAGAATATTGAAAACATCACTCTACACATCACTCTACACAACATTGAAAACATCACTCTATACATCACTCGACACAACATTGAAAACATCACTCTGCACATCACTCTACACAACATTGTAAATATCACTCTACACATGAGTCTACACAACAACGAAAAAGTCACTCTGTACATCATTCTGCACACCATTGAAAACATCACTCTACACATCACTCTACAGAACATTGAAAACATCACTCTACACATCACTCTCCACAACATTGAAATATCACGCTACACATCACTCTGCACAACATTGAAAACATCACTCTACACATCACTCTACACAATATTGAAAACATCACTCTACACATCACTCTACACAAGATTTAAAACATCACTCTACACATCACTCTGCACAACATTGAAAACATCACTCTACATATCACTCAGCACAACATTGAAAACATCACTCAACACAGCACTCCACACAACATTGAAAACATCACTCTCCACTTCACTTTACACAACATTGAAAACATCACTCAACACATCACTCTACACAACATTGAAAACATCACTCTGCACATCACTCTACACAATATTGAAAACATCACTCTGCACAGCACTCTACATAACATTGAAAACATCACTCTACACAACAATCTACACAATATTGAAAACAACACTCTACACATCACTCTACACAACATTGAAAACATCACTCTACACAGAACTCTACACAACATTGAAAACATCACTCTACATTTCACTTTACACAACATTGAAAACATCACTCAACACATCACTCTACACAACATTGAAAACATCACTCTGCACATCACTCTACACAAAATTGAAAACATCACTCTACACAGCACTCTACACAACATTGAAATCATCACACTACACATCACTCTGCAGAACATTGAAAACATCACTCTACACATCACTCTACACAACATTGAAAACATCACTCTATACATCACTCTACACAACATTGTAAACATCACTCTACACATGACTCTCCACAACATTGAAAAAATCACTCTGTACCCCACTCTGCACAACATTGAATACATGACTCTATAGATCACTCTACAGAACATTGAAAACATCACTCTACACATCACTCTCCACAACATTTATATATCACGCTACACATCACTCTACACAACATTGAAATCATCACACTACACATCACTCTGCAGAACATTGAAAACATCACTCTACACATCACTCTACACAACATTGAAAACATCACTCTACACATCACTCGACACAACATTGAAAACATCACTGTGCACATCACTCTGCACAACATTGAAAACATCACTCTGCACATCACTCTGCACAACATTGAAAACATCACTGTACACATCACTCTACACAACATTGAAGACATCATTCTATACACTACTCTACACAACATTGAAAGCATCACTCTACACATCACTCTGCACACCATTGAAAACATCACTCTACACTTCACTCTACACAACATTGAAAACATCACTCTACACAACAATCTACAGAACATTGAAAACATCAATCTACACATCACTCTGCAGAATATTGAAAACATCACTCTACACATCACTCTACACAACATTGAAAACATCACTCTATACATCACTCGACACAACATTGAAAACATCACTCTACACATCACTCTACACAACATTGTAAACATCACTCTACACATGAGTCTACAGAACAACGAAAAAGTCACTCTGTACATCATTCTGCACAACATTGAAAACATCACTCTACACATCACTCTACAGAACATTGAAAACATCACTCTACACATCACTCTCCACAACATTGAAATATCACGCTACACATCACTCTGCACAACATTGAAAACATCACTCTACACATCACTCTACACAATATTGAAAACATCACTCTACACATCACTCTACACAATATTGAAAACATCACTCTACACATCACTCTGCACAACATTGAAAACATCACTCTACATATCACTCAGCACAACATTGAAAACATCACTCAACACAGCACTCTACACAACATTGAAAACATCACTCTCCACTTCACTTTACACAACATTGAAAACATCACTCAACACATCACTCTACACAACATTGAAAACATCACTCTGCACATCACTCTACACAATATTGAAAACATCACTCTACACAGCACTCTACACAACATTGAAAACATCACTCAACACATCACTCTACACAACATTGAAAACATCACTCTGCACGTCACTCTACACAATATTGAAAACATCACTCTGCACAGCACTCTACATAACATTGAAAACATCACTCTACACAACAATCTACACAATATTGAAAACAACACTCTACACATCACATTGAAAACATCACTCTACAAAACAATCTACACAACATTGAAAACATCACTCTACACAGCACTCTACACAACATTGAAAACATCACTCTACATTTCACTTTACACAACATTGAAAACATCACTCAACACATCACTCTACACAACATTGAAAACATCACTCTGCACATCACTCTACACAATATTGAAAACAGCACTCTACACAGCACTCTACACAACATTGAAATCATCACACTACACATCACTCTGCAGAACATTGAAAACATCACTCTACACATCACTCTACACAACATTGAAAACATCACTCTACACATCACTCGACACAACATTGAAAACATCACTATGCACATCACTCTGCACAACATTGAAAACATCACTCTGCACATCACTCTGCACAACATTGAAAACATCACTCTACACATCACTCTACACAACATTGAAGACATCATTCTATACACCACTCTGCACAACATTGAAAACATCACTCAACACTTCACTCTAAACAACATTGAAAACATAAATCTACACATCACTCTACAGAACATTGAAAACATCACTCTAAACATCACTCGACACAACATTGTAAACATCACTCTACACATCACTCTGCACACCATTGAAAACATCACTCTACACTTCACTCTACACAACATTGAAAACATCACTCTACACAACAATCTACACAACATTGAAAACATCAATCTACACATCACTCTGCACACCATTGAAAACATCACTCTACACTTCACTCTACACAACATTGAAAACATCACTCTACACATCACTCTCCACAACATTGAAATATAACGCTACACATCAGTCTGCACAACATTGAAAACATCACTCTACACATCACTCTACACAATATTGAAAACATCACTCTACACATCACTCTGCACAACATTGAAAACATCACTCTACATATCACTCTGCACAACATTGAAAACATCACTCTACACAGTACTCTACACAACATTGAAAACATCATTCTCCACTTCACTTTACACAACATTGAAAACATCACTCAACACATCACTCTACACAAAATTGAAAACATCACTCTGCACATCACTCTACACAATATTGAAAACATCACTCTACACAGCACTCTACACAACATTGAAAACATCACTCAACACATCACTCTACACAACATTGAAAACATCACTCTGCACAGCACTCTACACAACATTGAAAACATCACTCTACACTTCACTTTACACAACATTGAAAACATCACTCTACACATCACTCTACACAATATTGAAAACATCACTCTCCACTTCACTTTACACAACATTGAAAACATCACTCAACACATCACTCTACACAACATTGAAAACATCACTCTGCACATCACTCGACACAATATTGAAAACATCACTCTACACAGCACTCTACACAACATTGAAAACATCACTCAACACATCACTCTACACATCATTGAAAACATCACTCTGCACATCACTCTACACAATATTAAAAACATCACTCTACACAGCACTCTACATAACATTGAAAACATCACTCTACACAACAATCTACACAATATTGAAAACATCACTCTACACATCACTCTACACAACATTGAAAACATCACTCTACACAACAATCTACACAACATTGAAAACATCACTCTACACAATATTGAAAACATCACTCTACACAGTACTCTACACAACATTGAAAACATAACTCTACACTTCACTTTACACAACATTGAAAACATCACTCAACACATCACTCTACACAACATTGAAAACATCACTCTGCACATCACTCTACACAATATTGAAAACATCACTCTACACATCACTCTACACAACATTGAAAACATCACTCTACACATCACTCTACACAATATTGAAAACATCACTCTACACAGCACTCTACACAACATTGAAAACATCACTCTACACTTCACTTTACACAACATTGAAAACATCACTCTACACATCACTCTACACAATATTGAAAACATCACTCTATACATCACTCTACACAACATTTAAAACATCACTCTACACATCACTCTACACAACATTGAAAACATCACTCTATACATCACTCTACACAACATTGTAAACATCACTCTACACAGCACTCTACACAACATTGAAAAAATCACTCTGTACCCCACTCTGCACAACATTGAATACATCACTCTATAGATCACTCTACATAACATTGAAAACATCACTCTACACATCACTCTCGACAACATTTATATATCACGCTACACATCACTCTACACAACATTGAAATCATCACACTACACATCACTCTGCAGAACATTGAAAACATCACTCTACACAACATTGAAAACATCACTCTACACATCACTCGACACAACATTGAAAACATCACTATGCACATCACTCTGCACAACATTGAAAACATCACTCTGCACATCACTCTGCACAACATTGAAAACATCACTTTACACATCACTCTACACAACATTGAAGACATCATTCTATACACTACTCTGCACAACATTGAAAGCATCACTCTACACATCACTCTGCACACCATTGAAAACATCACTCTACACTTCACTCTACACAACATTGAAAACATCACTCTACACAACAATCTACAGAACATTGAAAACATCAATCTACACATCACTCTGCAGAATATTGAAAACATCACTCTACACATCACTCTACACAACATTGAAAACATCACTCTATACATCACTCGACACAACATTGAAAACATCACTCTGCACATCACTCTACACAACATTGTAAATATCACTCTACACATGAGTCTACACAAAAACGAAAAAGTCACTCTGTACATCATTCTGCACACCATTGAAAACATCACTCTACACATCACTCTACAGAACATTGAAAACATCACTCTACACATCACTCTCCACAACATTGAAATATCACGCTACACATCACTCTGCACAACATTGAAAACATCACTCTACACATCACTCTACACAATATTGAAAACATCACTCTACACATCACTCTACACAAGATTTAAAACATCACTCTACACATCACTCTGCACAACATTGAAAACATCACTCTACATATCACTCAGCACAACATTGAAAACATCACTCAACACAGCACTCCACACAACATTGAAAACATCACTCTCCACTTCACTTTACACAACATTGAAAACATCACTCAACACATCACTCTACACAACATTGAAAACATCACTCTGCACATCACTCTACACAATATTGAAAACATCACTCTGCACAGCACTCTACATAACATTGAAAACATCACTCTACACAACAATCTACACAATATTGAAAACAACACTCTACACATCACTCTGCACAACATTGAAAACATCACTCTACACAACAATCTACACAACATTGAAAACATCACTCTACACAGAACTCTACACAACATTGAAAACATCACTCTACATTTCACTTTACACAACATTGAAAACATCACTCAACACATCACTCTACACAACATTGAAAACATCACTCTGCACATCACTCTACACAAAATTGAAAACATCACTCTACACAGCACTCTACACAACATTGAAATCATCACACTACACATCACTCTGCAGAACATTGAAAACATCACTCTACACATCACTCTACACAACATTGAAAACATCACTCTATACATCACTCTACACAACATTGTAAACATCACTCTACACATGACTCTCCACAACATTGAAAAAATCACTCTGTACCCCACTCTGCACAACATTGAATACATCACTCTATAGATCACTCTACAGAACATTGAAAACATCACTCTACACATCACTCTCCACAACATTTATATATCACGCTACACATCACTCTACACAACATTGAAATCATCACACTACACATCACTCTGCAGAACATTGAAAACATCACTCTACACATCACTCTACACAACATTGAAAACATCACTCTACACATCACTCGACACAACATTGAAAACATCACTGTGCACATCACTCTGCACAACATTGAAAACATCACTCTGCACATCACTCTGCACAACATTGAAAACATCACTGTACACATCACTCTACACAACATTGAAGACATCATTCTATACACTACTCTACACAACATTGAAAGCATCACTCTACACATCACTCTGCACACCATTGAAAACATCACTCTACACTTCACTCTACACAACATTGAAAACATCACTCTACACAACAATCTACAGAACATTGAAAACATCAATCTACACATCACTCTGCAGAATATTGAAAACATCACTCTACACATCACTCTACACAACATTGAAAACATCACTCTATACATCACTCGACACAACATTGAAAACATCACTCTACACATCACTCTACACAACATTGTAAACATCACTCTACACATGAGTCTACAGAACAACGAAAAAGTCACTCTGTACATCATTCTGCACAACATTGAAAACATCACTCTACACATCACTCTACAGAACATTGAAAACATCACTCTACACATCACTCTCCACAACATTGAAATATCACGCTACACATCACTCTGCACAACATTGAAAACATCACTCTACACACCACTCTACACAATATTGAAAACATCACTCTACACATCACTCTACACAATATTGAAAACATCACTCTACACATCACTCTGCACAACATTGAAAACATCACTCTACATATCACTCAGCACAACATTGAAAACATCACTCAACACAGCACTCTACACAACATTGAAAACATCACTCTCCACTTCACTTTACACAACATTGAAAACATCACTCAACACATCACTCTACACAACATTGAAAACATCACTCTGCACATCACTCTACACAATATTGAAAACATCACTCTACACAGCACTCTACACAACATTGAAAACATCACTCAACACATCACTCTACACAACATTGAAAACATCACTCTGCACGTCACTCTACACAATATTGAAAACATCACTCTGCACAGCACTCTACATAACATTGAAAACATCACTCTACACAACAATCTACACAATATTGAAAACAACACTCTACACATCACTCTGCACAACATTGAAAACATCACTCTACAAAACAATCTACACAACATTGAAAACATCACTCTACACAGCACTCTACACAACATTGAAAACATCACTCTACATTTCACTTTACACAACATTGAAAACATCACTCAACACATCACTCTACACAACATTGAAAACATCACTCTGCACATCACTCTACACAATATTGAAAACATCACTCTACACAGCACTCTACACAACATTGAAATCATCACACTACATATCACTCTGCAGAACATTGAAAACATCACTCTACACATCACTCTACACAACATTGAAAACATCACTCTACACATCACTCGACACAACATTGAAAACATCACTATGCACATCACTCTGCACAACATTGAAAACATCACTCTGCACATCACTCTGCACAACATTGAAAACATCACTCTACACATCACTCTACACAACATTGAAGACATCATTCTATACACCACTCTGCACAACATTGAAAACATCACTCAACACTTCACTCTAAACAACATTGAAAACATAAATCTACACATCACTCTACAGAACATTGAAAACATCACTCTAAACATCACTCGACACAACATTGTAAACATCACTCTACACATCACTCTGCACACCATTGAAAACATCACTCTACACTTCACTCTACACAACATTGAAAACATCACTCTACACAACAATCTACACAACATTGAAAACATCAATCTACACATCACTCTGCACACCATTGAAAACATCACTCTACACTTCACTCTACACAACATTGAAAACATCACTCTACACATCACTCTCCACAACATTGAAATATAACGCTACACATCACTCTGCACAACATTGAAAACATCACTCTACACATCACTCTACACAATATTGAAAACATCACTCTACACATCACTCTGCACAACATTGAAAACATCACTCTACATATCACTCTGCACAACATTGAAAACATCACTCTACACAGTACTCTACACAACATTGAAAACATCATTCTCCACTTCACTTTACACAACATTGAAAACATCACTCAACACATCACTCTACACAACATTGAAAACATCACTCTGCACATCACTCTACACAATATTGAAAACATCACACTACACAGCACTCTACACAACATTGAAAACATCACTCAACACATCACTCTACACAACATTGAAAACATCACTCTGCACAGCACTCTACACAACATTGAAAACATCACTCTACACTTCACTTTACACAACATTGAAAACATCACTCAACACATCACTCTACACAACATTGAAAACATCACTCTGCACATCACTCTACACAATATTGAAAACATCACTCTACACATCACTCTACACAACATTGAAAACATCACTCTACACATCACTCTACACAATATTGAAAACATCACTCTACACAGCGCTCTACACAACATTGAAAACATCACTCTACACATCACTCTGCACAACATTGAAAACATCACTCTACACATCACTCTACACAATATTGAAAACATCACTCTACACATCACTCTACACAATATTGAAAACATCACTCTACACATCACTCTGCACAACATTGAAAACATCACTCTACATATCACTCTGCACAACATTGAAAACATTACTCTACACAGTACTCTACACAACATTGAAAACATCACTCTACACAACAATCTACACAATATTGAAAACATCATTCTACACATCACTCTACACAACATTGAAAACATCACTCTACACAACAATCTACACAACATTGAAAACATCACTCTACACATCACTCTACACAATATTGAAAACATCACTCTGCACAGCACTCTACACAACATTGAAAACATCACTCTACACTTCACTTTACACAACATTGAAAACATCACTCAACACATCACTCTACACAACATTGAAAACATCAATCTACACATCACTCTGCACACCATTGAAAACATCACTCTACACTTCACTCTACACAACATTGAAAACATCACTCTACACATCACTCTCCACAACATTGAAATATAACGCTACACATCACTCTGCACAACATTGAAAACATCACTCTACACATCACTCTACACAATATTGAAAACATCACTCTACACATCACTCTGCACAACATTGAAAACATCACTCTACATATCACTCTGCACAACATTGAAAACATCACTCTACACAGTACTCTACACAACATTGAAAACATCATTCTACACTTCACTTTACACAACATTGAAAACATCACTCAACACATCACTCTACACAACATTGAAAACATCACTCTGCACATCACTCTACACAATATTGAAAACATCACTCTACACAGCACTCTACACAACATTGAAAACATCACTCAACACATCACTCTACACAACAGTGAAAACATCACTCTGCACAGCACTCTACACAACATTGAAAACATCACTCTACACTTCACTTTACACAACATTGAAAACATCACTCAACACATCACTCTACACAACATTGAAAACATCACTCTGCACATCACTCTACACAATATTGAAAACATCACTCTACACATCACTCTACACAACATTGAAAACATCACTCTACACATCACTCTACACAATATTGAAAACATCACTCTACACAGCACTCTACACAACATTGAAAACATCACTCTACACATCACTCTGCACAACATTGAAAACATCACTCTACACATCACTCTACACAATATTGAAAACATCACTCTACACATCACTCTACACAATATTGAAAACATCACTCTACACATCACTCTGCACAACATTGAAAACATCACTCTACATATCACTCTGCACAACATTGAAAACATCACTCTACACAGTACTCTACACAACATTGAAAACATCACTCCACACAGCACTCTACACAACATTGAAAACATCACTCTACACAAAATCTACACAATATTGAAAACATCATTCTACACATCACTCTACACAACATTGAAAACATCACTCTACACAACAATCTACACAACATTGAAAACATCACTCTACACATCACTCTACACAATATTGAAAACATCACTCTACACAGCACTCTACACAACATTGAAAACATCACTCTACACTTCACTTTACACAACATTGAAAACATCACTCAACACATCACTCTACACAACATTGAAAACATCACTCTGCACATCACTCTACACAATATTGAAAACATCACTCTACACATCACTCTACACAACATTGAAAACATCACTCTACACATCACTCTACACAATATTGAAAACATCACTCTACACAGCACTCTACACAACATTGAATTCATCACTCTACACTTCACTTTACACAACATTGAAAACATCACTCTACACATCACTCTACACAATATTGAAAACATCACTCTATACATCACTCTACACAACATTTAAAACATCACTCTACACATCACTCTACACAACATTGAAAACATCACTCTATACATCACTCTACACAACATTGTAAACATCACTCTACACATGACTCTACACAACATTGAAAAAATCACTCTGTACCCCACTCTGCACAACATTGAATACATCACTCTATTGATAACTCGATAGAACATTGAAAACATCACTCTACACATCACTCTCCACAACATTTATATATCACGCTACACATCACTCTACACAACATTGAACTCATCACACTACACATCACTCTGCAGAACATTGAAAACATCACTCTACACATCACTCTACACAACATTGAAAACATCACTCTACACATCACTCGACACAACATTGAAAACATCACTATGCACATCACTCTGCACAACATTGAAAACATCACTCTGCACATCACTCTGCACAACATTGAAAACATCACTCTACACATCACTCTACACAACATTGAAGACATCATTCTATACACCACTCTGCACAACATTGAAAGCATCACTCTACACATCACTCTGCACACCATTGAAAACATCACTCTACACTTCACTCTACACAACATTGAAAACATCACTCTACACAACAATCTACAGAACATTGAAAACATCAATCTACACATCACTCTGCAGAATATTGAAAACATCACTCTACACATCACTCTACACAACATTGAAAACATCACTCTATACATCACTCGACACAACATTGAAAACATCACTCTACACATCACTCTACACAACATTGTAAACATCACTCTACACATGAGTCTACACAACAACGAAAAAGTCACTCTGTACTTCATTCTGCACAACATTGAAAACATCACTCTACACATCACTCTACCGAACATTTAAAACATCACTCTACACATCACTCTCCACAACATTGAAATATCACGCTACACATCACTCTGCACAACATTGAAAACATCACTCTACACATCACTCTACACAATATTGAAAACATCACTCTACACATAACTCTACACAATATTGAAAACATCACTCTACACATCACTCTGCACAACATTGAAAACATCACTCTACATATCACTCAGCACAACATTGAAAACATCACTCAACACAGCACTCTACACAACATTGAAAACATCACTCTCCACTTCACTTTACACAACATTGAAAACATCACTCAACACATCACTTTACACAACATTGAAAACATCACTCTGCACATCACTCTACACAATATTGAAAACATCACTCTACACAGCACTCTACACAACATTGAAAACATCACTCAACACATCACTCTACACAACATTGAAAACATCACTCTGCACATCACTCTACACAATATTGAAAACATCACTCTACACAGCACTCTACACAACATTGAAAACATCACTCTACACAACAATCTACACAATATTGAAAACATCACTCTACACATCACTCTACACAACATTGAAAATATCACTCTACACAACAATCTACACAACATTGAAAACATCACTCTACACAGCACTCTACACAATATTGAAAACATCACTCTGCACAGCATTCTACACAACATTGAAAACATCACTCTAAACATCACTCTACACAACATTGAAAACATCACTCTATACATCACTCTACACAACATTGAAAACATCACTCTACACATCACTCCACACAACATTGAAAACATCACTCTATACATCACTCTACACAACATTGTAAACATCACTCTACACATGACTCTACACAACTTTGAAAAAATCACTCTGTACCCCACTCTGCACAACATTGAATACAGCACTCTATCGATCACTCCACAGAACATTGAAAACATCATTCTACACATCACTCTCCACAACATTTAATATCACGCTACACATCACTCTACACAACATTGAAATCATCACACTACACATCACTCTGCAAAACATTGAAAACATCACTCTACACATCACTCTACACAACATTGAAAACATCACTCTGCACATCACTCTACACAATATTGAAAACATCACTCGACACAGCACTCTACACAACATTGAAACATCACTCTACACAACAATCTACAGAACATTGAAAACATCACTCTACACTTCACTCTACACAACATTGAAAACATCACTCTACACAACAATCTGCACAACATTGAAAACATCAATCTACACATCACTCTGCAGAATATTGAAAACATCACTCTACACATCACTCTACACAACATTGAAAACATCACTCTATATATCACTCGACACAACATTGAAAACATCACTCTACACATCACTCTACACAACATTGTAAACATCACTCTACACATGAGTCTACACAACAATGAAAAAGTCACTCTGTACATCATTCTGCACAACATTGAAAACATCACTCTACACATCACTCTACAGAACATTGAAAACATCACTCTACACATCACTCTCCACAACATTGAAATATCACGCTACACATCACTCTGCACAACATTGAAAATATCACTCTACACATCACTCTACACAATATTGAAAACATCACTCTACACATCACTCTGCACAACATTGAAAACATCACTCTACATATCACTCAGCACAACATTGAAAACATCACTCTACACAGCACTCTACACAACATTGAAAACATCACTCTCCACTTCACTTTACACAACATTGAAAACATCACTCAACACATCACTTTACACAACATTGAAAACATCACTCTTCACATCACTCCACACAATATTGAAAACATCACTCTACACAGCACTCTACACAACGTTGAAAACATCACTCAACACATCACTCTACACAACATTGAAAACATCACTCTGCACATCACTCTTCACAATATTGAAAACATCACTCTACACAGCACTCTACACAACATTGAAAACATCACTCTACACTTCACTCTACACAACATTGAAAACATCACTCTGCACATCACTTTACACAACATTGAACACATCACTCTACACATCACTCTACACAATATTGAAAACATCACTCTACACATCACTCTACACAACATTGAAAGCATCACTCTACCCTTCACTTTACACAACATTGAAAACATCACTCTACACATCACTCTACACAATATTGAAAATATCACTCTGCACAGCACTCTACACAACATTTAAAACATCACTCTACACATCACTCTACACAACATTGAAAACATCACTCTATACATCACTCTACACAACATTGTATACATCACTCTACACATGACTCTACACAACATTGAAAAAATCACTCTGTACCCCACTCTGCACAACATTGAATACATCACTCTATCGATCACTCTGCAGAACATTAAAAACATCACTCTACACATCACTCTCCACAACATTTAAATATCACGCTACACATCACTCTACACAACATTGAAATCATCACACTACACATCACTCTGCAAAACATTGAAAACATCACTCTACACATCACTCTACACAACATTGAAACCATCACTCTACACATCACTCGACACAACATTGAAAACATCACTATACACATCACTCTGCACAACATTGAATACATCACTCTGCAAATCACTCTGCACAACATTGAAAACATCACTCTACACATCACTCTACACAACATTGAAAGCATCACTCTACACATCACTCTGCACAACATTGAAAACATCACTCTGCACATCACTCTACACAACATTGAAAACATCACTCTACACATCACTCTACACAACAATGAAAACATCACTCAACACTTCACTCTAAACAACATTGAAAACATCAATCTACACATAACTCTACAGAACATTGAAAACATCACTCTAAACATCACTCGACACAACATTGTAAACATCACTCGACAATTCACTCTGCACACCATTGAAAACATCACTCTACACTTCACTCTACACAACATTGAAAACATCACTCTACACAACAATCTACACAACATTGAAAACATCAATCTACACATCACTCTGCAGAATATTGAAAACATCACTCTACACATCACTCTACACAACATTGAAAACATCACTCTACACATCACTCTACACAACATTGTAAACATCACTCTACACATGAGTCTACACAACAATTAAAAAGTCACTCTGTACATCATTCTGCACAACATTGAAAACATCACTCTACACATCACTCTACAGAACATTGAAAACATCATTCTACACATCACTCTCCACAACATTGAAATATCACGCTACACATCACTCTGCACAACATTGAAAACATCACTCTACACATCACTCTACACAATATTGAAAACATCACTCTCCACTTCACTTTACACAACATTGAAAACATCACTCAACACATCACTCTACACAACATTGAAAACATCACTCTGCACATCACTCGACACAATATTGAAAACATCACTCTACACAGCACTCTACACAACATTGAAAACATCACTCAACACATCACTCTACACAACATTGAAAACATCACTCTGCACATCACTCTACACAATATTAAAAACATCACTCTACACAGCACTCTACATAACATTGAAAACATCACTCTACACAACAATCTACACAATATTGAAAACATCACTCTACACATCACTCTACACAACATTGAAAACATCACTCTACACAACAATCTACACAACATTGAAAACATCACTCTACACATCACTCTACACAATATTGAAAACATCACTCTACACAGTACTCTACACAACATTGAAAACATAACTCTACACTTCACTTTACACAACATTGAAAACATCACTCAACACATCACTCTACACAACATTGTAAACATCACTCTACACATGAGTCTACACAACAACGAAAAAGTCACTCTGTACTTCATTCTGCACAACATTGAAAACATCACTCTACACATCACTCTACAGAACATTTAAAACATCACTCTACACATCACTCTCCACAACATTGAAATATCACGCTACACATCACTCTGCACAACATTGAAAACATCACTCTACACATCACTCTACACAATATTGAAAACATCACTCTACACATAACTCTACACAATATTGAAAACATCACTCTACACATCACTCTGCACAACATTGAAAACATCACTCTACATATCACTCAGCACAACATTGAAAACATCACTCAACACAGCACTCTACACAACATTGAAAACATCACTCTCCACTTCACTTTACACAACATTGAAAACATCACTCAACACATCACTTTACACAACATTGAAAACATCACTCTGCACATCACTCTACACAATATTGAAAACATCACTCTACACAGCACTCTACACAACATTGAAAACATCACTCAACACATCACTCTACACAACATTGAAAACATCACTCTGCACATCACTCTACACAATATTGAAAACATCACTCTACACAGCACTCTACACAACATTGAAAACATCACTCTACACAACAATCTACACAATATTGAAAACATCACTCTACACATCACTCTACACAACATTGAAAATATCACTCTACACAACAATCTACACAACATTGAAAACATCACTCTACACAGCACTCTACACAATATTGAAAACATCACTCTGCACAGCATTCTACACAACATTGAAAACATCACTCTACACATCACTCTACACAACATTGAAAACATCACTCTATACATCACTCTACACAACATTGAAAACATCACTCTACACATCACTCCACACAACATTGAAAACATCACTCTATACATCACTCTACACAACATTGTAAACATCACTCTACACATGACTCTACACAACATTGAAAAAATCACTCTGTACCCCACTCTGCACAACATTGAATACAGCACTCTATCGATCACTCCACAGAACATTGAAAACATCATTCTACACATCACTCTCCACAACATTTAATATCACGCTACACATCACTCTACACAACATTGAAATCATCACACTACACATCACTCTGCAAAACATTGAAAACATCACTCTACACATCACTCTACACAACATTGAAAACATCACTCTGCACATCACTCTACACAATATTGAAAACATCACTCGACACAGCACTCTACACAACATTGAAACATCACTCTACACAACAATCTACAGAACATTGAAAACATCACTCTACACTTCACTCTACACAACATTGAAAACATCACTCTACACAACAATCTGCACAACATTGAAAACATCAATCTACACATCACTCTGCAGAATATTGAAAACATCACTCTACACATCACTCTACACAACATTGAAAACATCACTCTATATATCACTCGACACAACATTGAAAACATCACTCTACACATCACTCTACACAACATTGTAAACATCACTCTACACATGAGTCTACACAACAATGAAAAAGTCACTCTGTACATCATTCTGCACAACATTGAAAACATCACTCTACACATCACTCTACAGAACATTGAAAACATCACTCTACACATCACTCTCCACAACATTGAAATATCACGCTACACATCACTCTGCACAACATTGAAAATATCACTCTACACATCACTCTACACAATATTGAAAACATCACTCTACACATCACTCTGCACAACATTGAAAACATCACTCTACATATCACTCAGCACAACATTGAAAACATCACTCTACACAGCACTCTACACAACATTGAAAACATCACTCTCCACTTCACTTTACACAACATTGAAAACATCACTCAACACATCACTTTACACAACATTGAAAACATCACTCTTCACATCACTCCACACAATATTGAAAACATCACTCTACACAGCACTCTACACAACGTTGAAAACATCACTCAACACATCACTCTACACAACATTGAAAACATCACTCTGCACATCACTCTTCACAATATTGAAAACATCACTCTACACAGCACTCTACACAACATTGAAAACATCACTCTACACTTCACTCTACACAACATTGAAAACATCACTCTGCACATCACTCTACACAACATTGAACACATCACTCTACACATCACTCTACACAATATTGAAAACATCACTCTACACATCACTCTACACAACATTGAAAACATCACTCTACCCTTCACTTTACACAACATTGAAAACATCACTCTACACATCACTCTACACAATATTGAAAATATCACTCTGCACAGCACTCTACACAACATTTAAAACATCACTCTACACATCACTCTACACAACATTGAAAACATCACTCTATACATCACTCTACACAACATTGTATACATCACTCTACACATGACTCTACACAACATTGAAAAAATCACTCTGTACCCCACTCTGCACAACATTGAATACATCACTCTATCGATCACTCTGCAGAACATTAAAAACATCATTCTACACATCACTCTCCACAACATTTAAATATCACGCTACACATCACTCTACACAACATTGAAATCATCACACTACACATCACTCTGCAAAACATTGAAAACATCACTCTACACATCACTCTACACAACATTGAAACCATCACTCTGCACATCACTCGACACAACATTGAAAACATCACTATACACATCACTCTGCACAACATTGAATACATCACTCTGCAAATCACTCTGCACAACATTGAAAACATCACTCTACACATCACTCTACACAACATTGAAAGCATCACTCTACACATCACTCTGCACAACATTGAAAACATCACTCTGCACATCACTCTACACAACATTGAAAACATCACTCTACACATCACTCTACACAACAATGAAAACATCACTCAACACTTCACTCTAAACAACATTGAAAACATCAATCTACACATAAATCTACAGAACATTGAAAACATCACTCTAAACATCACTCGACACAACATTGTAAACATCACTCTACACTTCACTCTGCACACCATTGAAAACATCACTCTACACTTCACTCTACACAACATTGAAAACATCACTCTACACAACAATCTACACAACATTGAAAACATCAATCTACACATCACTCTGCAGAATATTGAAAACATCACTCTACACATCACTCTACACAACATTGAAAACATCACTCTACACATCACTCTACACAACATTGTAAACATCACTCTACACATGAGTCTACACAACAATTAAAAAGTCACTCTGTACATCATTCTGCACAACATTGAAAACATCACTCTACACATCACTCTACAGAACATTGAAAACATCATTCTACACATCACTCTCCACAACATTGAAATATCACGCTACACATCACTCTGCACAACATTGAAAACATCACTCTACACATCACTCTACACAATATTGAAAACATCACTCTCCACTTCACTTTACACAACATTGAAAACATCACTCTACACATCACTCTACACAACATTGAAAACATCACTCTGCACATCACTCGACACAATATTGAAAACATCACTCTACACAGCACTCTACACAACATTGAAAACATCACTCAACACATCACTCTACACAACATTGAAAACATCACTCTGCACATCACTCTACACAATATTAAAAACATCACTCTACACAGCACTCTACATAACATTGAAAACATCACTCTACACAACAATCTACACAATATTGAAAACATCACTCTACACATCACTCTACACAACATTGAAAACATCACTCTACACAACAATCTACACAACATTGAAAACATCAGTCTACACATCACTCTACACAATATTGAAAACATCACTCTACACAGTACTCTACACAACATTGAAAACATAACTCTACACTTCACTTTACACAACATTGAAAACATCACTCAACACATCACTCTACACAACATTGAAAACATCACTCTGCACATCACTCTACACAATATTGAAAACATCACTCTACACATCACTCTACACAACATTGAAAACATCACTCTACACATCACTCTACACAATATTGAAAACATCACTCTACACAGCACTCTACACAACATTGAAAACATCACTCTACACTTCACTTTACACAACATTGAAAACATCACTCTACACATCACTCTCGACAACATTTATATATCACGCTACACATCACTCTACACAACATTGAAATCATCACACTACACATCACTCTGCAGAACATTGAAAACATCACTCTACACAACATTGAAAACATCACTCTACACATCACTCGACACAACATTGAAAACATCACTATGCACATCACTCTGCACAACATTGAAAACATCACTCTGCACATCACTCTGCACAACATTGAAAACATCACTTTACACATCACTCTACACAACATTGAAGACATCATTCTATACACTACTCTGCACAACATTGAAAGCATCACTCTACACATCACTCTGCACACCATTGAAAACATCACTCTACACTTCACTCTACACAACATTGAAAACATCACTCTACACAACAATCTACAGAACATTGAAAACATCAATCTACACATCACTCTGCAGAATATTGAAAACATCACTCTACACATCACTCTACACAACATTGAAAACATCACTCTATACATCACTCGACACAACATTGAAAACATCACTCTACACATCACTCTACACAACATTGTAAACATCACTCTACACATGAGTCTACACAACAACGAAAAAGTCACTCTGTACATCATTCTGCACAACATTGAAAACATCACTCTACACATCACTCTACAGAACATTGAAAACATCACTCTACACATCACTCTCCACAACATTGAAATATCACGCTACACATCACTCTGCACAACATTGAAAACATCACTCTACACATCACTCTACACAATATTGAAAACATCACTCTAAACATCACTCTACACAATATTGAAAACATCACTCTACACATCACTCTGCACAACATTGAAAACATCACTCTACATATCACTCAGCACAACATTGAAAACATCACTCAACACAGCACTCTACACAACATTGAAAACATCACTCTCCACTTCACTTTACACAACATTGAAAACATCACTCAACACATCACTCTACACAACATTGAAAACATCACTCTGCACATCACTCTACACAATATTGAAAACATCACTCTACACAGCACTCCACACAACATTGAAAACATCACTCAACACATCACTCTACACAACATTGAAAACATCACTCTGCACGTCACTCTACACAATATTGAAAACATCACTCTGCACAGCACTCTACATAACATTGAAAACATCACTCTACACAACAATCTACACAATATTGAAAACAACACTCTACACATCACTCTGCACAACATTGAAAACATCACTCTACACAACAATCTACACAACATTGAAAACATCACTCTACACAGCACTCTACACAACATTGAAAACATCACTCTACATTTCACTTTACACAACATTGAAAACATCACTCAACACATCACTCTACACAACATTGAAAACATCACTCTGCACATCACTCTACACAATATTGAAAACATCACTCTACACAGCACTCTACACAACATTGAAATCATCACACTACACATCACTCTGCAGAACATTGAAAACATCACTCTACACATCACTCTACACAACATTGAAAACATCACTCTACACATCACTCGACACAACATTGAAAACATCACTATGCACATCACTCTGCACAACATTGAAAACATCACTCTGCACATCACTCTGCACAACATTGAAAACATCACTCTACACATCACTCTACACAACATTGAAGACATCATTCTATACACCACTCTGCACAACATTGAAAACATCACTCAACACTTCACTCTAAACAACATTGAAAACATAAATCTACACATCACTCTACAGAACATTGAAAACATCACTCTAAACATCACTCGACACAACATTGTAAACATCACTCTACACATCACTCTGCACACCATTGAAAACATCACTCTACACTTCACTCTACACAACATTGAAAACATCACTCTACACAACAATCTACACAACATTGAAAACATCAATCTACACATCACTCTGCACACCATTGAAAACATCACTCTACACATGACTCTCCACAACATTGAAATATAACGCTACACATCACTCTGCACAACATTGAAAACATCACTCTACACATCACTCTACACAATATTGAAAACATCACTCTACACATCACTCTGCACAACATTGAAAACATCACTCTACATATCACTCTGCACAACATTGAAAACATCACTCTACACAGTACTCTACACAACATTGAAAACATCATTCTCCACTTCACTTTACACAACATTGAAAACATCACTCAACTCATCACTCTACACAACATTGAAAACATCACTCTGCACATCACTCTACACAATATTGAAAACATCACTCTACACAGCACTCTACACAACATTGAAAACATCACTCAACACATCACTCTACACAACATTGAAAACATCACTCTGCACAGCACTCTACACAACATTGAAAACATCACTCTACACTTCACTTTACACAACATTGAAAACATCACTCAACACATCACTCTACACAACATTGAAAACATCACTCTGCACATCACTCTACACAATATTGAAAACATCACTCAACACATCACTCTACACAACATTGAAAACATCACTCTACACATCACTCTACACAATATTGAAAACAACTCTCTACACAGCACTCTACACAACATTGAAAACATCACTCTACACATCACTCTGCACAACATTGAAAACATCACTCTACACATCACTCTACACAATATTGAAAACATCACTCTACACATCACTCTACACAATATTGAAAACATCACTCTACACATCACTCTGCACAACATTGAAAACATCACTCTACATATCACTCTGCACAACATTGAAAACATCACTCTACACAGTACTCTACACAACATTGAAAACATCACTCCACACAGCACTCTACACAACATTGAAAACATCACTCTACACAACAATCTACACAATATTGAAAACATCATTCTACACATCACTCTACACAACATTGAAAACATCACTCTACACAACAATCTACACAACATTGAAAACATCACTCTACACATCACTCTACACAATATTGAAAACATCACTCTACACAGCACTCTACACAACATTGAAAACATCACTCTACACTTCACTTTACACAACATTGAAAACATCACTCAACACATCACTCTACACAACATTGAAAACATCAATCTACACATCACTCTGCACACCATTGAAAACATCACTCTACACTTCACTCTACACAACATTGAAAACATCACTCTACACATCACTCTCCACAACATTGAAATATAACGCTACACATCACTCTGCACAACATTGAAAACATCACTCTACACATCACTCTACACAATATTGAAAACATCACTCTACACATCACTCTGCACAACATTGAATACATCACTCTACATATCACTCTGCACAACATTGAAAACGTCACTCTACACAGTACTCTACACAACATTGAAAACATAATTCTCCACTTCACTTTACACAACATTGAAAACATCACTCAACACATCACTCTACACAACATTGAAAACATCACTCTGCACATCACTCTACACAATATTGAAAACATCACTCTACACAGCACTCTACACAACATTGAAAACATCACTCAACACATCACTCTACACAACATTGAAAACATCACTCTGCACAGCACTCTACACAACATTGAAAACATCACTCTACACTTCACTTTACACAACATTGAAAACATCACTCAACACATCACTCTACACAACATTGAAAACATCACTCTGCACATCACTCTACACAATATTGAAACCATCACTCTACACATCACTCTACACATCATTGAAAACATCACTCTACACATCACTCTACACAATATTGAAAACATCACTCTACACAGCACTCTACACAACATTGAAAACATCACTCTACACATCACTCTGCACAACATTGAAAACATCACTCTACACATCACTCTACACAATATTGAAAACATCACTCTACACATCACTCTACACAATATTGAAAACATCACTCTACACATCACTCTGCACAACATTGAAAACATCACTCTACATATCATTCTGCACAACATTGAAAACATCACTCTACACAGTACTCTACACAACATTGAAAACATCACTCCACACAGCACTCTACACAACTTTGAAAACATCACTCTACACAACAATCTACACAATATTGAAAACATCATTCTACACATCACTCTACACAACATTGAAAACATCACTCTACACAACAATCTACACAACATTGAAAACATCACTCTACACATCACTCTACACAATATTGAAAACATCACTCTACACAGCACTCTACACAACATTGAATTCATCACTCTACACTTCACTTTACACAACATTGAAAACATCACTCTACACATCACTCTACACAATATTGAAAACATCACTCTATACATCACTCTACACAACATTTAAAACATCACTCTACACATCACTCTACACAACATTGAAAACATCACTCTATACATCACTCTACACAACATTGTAAACATCACTCTACACATGACTCTACACAACATTGAAAAAATCACTCTGTACCCCACTCTGCACAACATTGAATACATCACTCTATAGATAACTCGATAGAACATTGAAAACATCACTCTACACATCACTCTCCACAACATTTATATATCACGCTACACATCACTCTACACAACATTGAACTCATCACACTACACATCACTCTGCAGAACATTGAAAACATCACTCTACACATCACTCTACACAACATTGAAAACATCACTCTACACATCACTCGACACAACATTGAAAACATCACTATGCACATCACTCTGCACAACATTGAAAACATCACTCTGCACATCACTCTGCACAACATTGAATACATCACTCTACACATCACTCTACACAACATTGAAGACATCATTCTATACACCACTCTGCACAACATTGAAAGCATCACTCTACACATCACTCTGCACACCATTGAAAACATCACTCTACACTTCACTCTACACAACATTGAAAACATCACTCTACACAACAATCTACAGAACATTGAAAACATCAATCTACACATCACTCTGCAGAATATTGAAAACATCACTCTACACATCACTCTACACAACATTGAAAACATCACTCTATACATCACTCGACACAACATTGAAAACATCACTCTACACATCACTCTACACAACATTGTAAACATCACTCTACACATGAGTCTACACAACAACGAAAAAGTCACTCTGTACTTCATTCTGCACAACATTGAAAACATCACTCTACACATCACTCTACAGAACATTTAAAACATCACTCTACACATCACTCTCCACAACATTGAAATATCACGCTACACATCACTCTGCACAACATTGAAAACATCACTCTACACATCACTCTACACAATATTGAAAACATCACTATACACATAACTCTACACAATATTGAAAACATCACTCTACACATCACTCTGCACAACATTGAAAACATCACTCTACATATCACTCAGCACAACATTGAAAACATCACTAAACACAGCACTCTACACAACATTGAAAACATCACTCTCCACTTCACTTTACACAACATTGAAAACATCACTCAACACATCACTTTACACAACATTGAAAACATCACTCTGCACATCACTCTACACAATATTGAAAACATCACTCTACACAGCACTCTACACAACATTGAAAACATCACTCTACACATCACTCTCCACAACATTTATATATCACGCTACACATCACTCTACACAACATTGAACTCATCACACTACACATCACTCTGCAGAACATTGAAAACATCACTCTACACATCACTCTACACAACATTGAAAACATCACTCTACACATCACTCGACACAACATTGAAAACATCACTATGCACATCACTCTGCACAACATTGAAAACATCACTCTGCACATCACTCTGCACAACATTGAATACATCACTCTACACATCACTCTACACAACATTGAAGACATCATTCTATACACCACTCTGCACAACATTGAAAGCATCACTCTACACATCACTCTGCACACCATTGAAAACATCACTCTACACTTCACTCTACACAACATTGAAAACATCACTCTACACAACAATCTACAGAACATTGAAAACATCAATCTACACATCACTCTGCAGAATATTGAAAACATCACTCTACACATCACTCTACACAACATTGAAAACATCACTCTATACATCACTCGACACAACATTGAAAACATCACTCTACACATCACTCTACACAACATTGTAAACATCACTCTACACATGAGTCTACACAACAACGAAAAAGTCACTCTGTACTTCATTCTGCACAACATTGAAAACATCACTCTACACATCACTCTACAGAACATTTAAAACATCACTCTACACATCACTCTCCACAACATTGAAATATCACGCTACACATCACTCTGCACAACATTGAAAACATCACTCTACACATCACTCTACACAATATTGAAAACATCACTATACACATAACTCTACACAATATTGAAAACATCACTCTACACATCACTCTGCACAACATTGAAAACATCACTCTACATATCACTCAGCACAACATTGAAAACATCACTAAACACAGCACTCTACACAACATTGAAAACATCACTCTCCACTTCACTTTACACAACATTGAAAACATCACTCAACACATCACTTTACACAACATTGAAAACATCACTCTGCACATCACTCTACACAATATTGAAAACATCACTCTACACAGCACTCTACACAACATTGAAAACATCACTCAACACATCACTCTACACAACATTGAAAACATCACTCTGCACATCACTCTACACAATATTGAAAACATCACTCTACACAGCACTCTACACAACATTGAAAACATCACTCTACACAACAATCTACACAATATTGAAAACATCACTCTACACATCACTCTACACAACATTGAAAATATCACTCTACACAACAATCTACACAACATTGAAAACATCACTCTACACAGCACTCTACACAACATTGAAAACATCACTCTACACTTCACTTTACACAACATTGAAAACATCACTCAACACATCACTCTACACAACATTGAAAACATCACTCTGTACATCACTCTACACAATATTGAAAACATCACTCTACACAGCACTCTACAAAACATTGAAATCATCACACTACACATCACTCTGCAGAAAATTGAAAACATCACTCTACACATCATTCTACACAACATTGAAAACATCACTCTACACATCACTCGACACAACATTGAAAACATCACTATGCACATCACTCTGCACAACATTGAAAACATCACTCTGCACATCACTCTGCACAACATTGAAAACATCACTCTACACATCACTCTACACAACATTGAAGACATCATTCTATACACCACTCTGCACAACATTGAAAGCATCACTTTACACATCACTCTGCACAACATTGAAAACATCACTCTACACATCACTCTACACAACATTGAAAATATCACTCTACACATCACTCTACACAACATTGAAAACATCACTCAACACTTCACTCTAAACAACATTGAAAACATAAATCTACACATCACTCTACAGAACATTGAAAACATCACTCTAAACATCACTCGACACAACATTGTAAACATCACTCTACACATCACTCTGCACACCATTGAAAACATCACTCTACACTTCACTCTACACAACATTGAAAACATCACTCTACACAACAATCTACACAACATTGAAAACATCAATCTACACATCACTCTGCACACCTTTGAAAACATCACTCTACACTTCACTCTACACAACATTGAAAACATCACTCTACACATCACTCTCCACAACATTGAAATATAACGCTACACATCACTCTGCACAACATTGAAAACATCACTCTACACATCACTCTACACAATATTGAAAACATCACTCTACACATCACTCTGCACAACATTGAAAACATCACTCTACATATCACTCTGCACAACATTGAAAACATCACTCTACACAGTACTCTACACAACATTGTAAACATCACTCTCCACTTCACTTTACACAACATTGAAAACATCACTCAACACATCACTCTACACAACATTGAAAACATCACTCTGCACATCACTCTACACAATATTGAAAACATCACTCTACACAGCACTCTACACAACATTGAAAACATCACTCTTCACATCACTCCACACAATATTGAAAACATCACTCTACACAGCACTCTACACAACGTTGAAAACATCACTCAACACATCACTCTACACAACATTGAAAACATCACTCTGCACATCACTCTTCACAATATTGAAAACATCACTCTACACAGCACTCTACACAACATTGAAAACATCACTCTACACTTCACTCTACACAACATTGAAAACATCACTCTGCACATCACTCTACACAACATTGAACACATCACTCTACACATCACTCTACACAATATTGAAAACATCACTCTACACATCACTCTACACAACATTGAAAACATCACTCTACCCTTCACTTTACACAACATTGAAAACATCACTCTACACATCACTCTACACAATATTGAAAATATCACTCTGCACAGCACTCTACACAACATTTAAAACATCACTCTACACATCACTCTACATAACATTGAAAACATCACTCTATACATCACTCTACACAACATTGTATACATCACTCTACACATGACTCTACACAACATTGAAAAAATCACTCTGTACCCCACTCTGCACAACATTGAATACATCACTCTATCGATCACTCTGCAGAACATTAAAAACATCACTCTACACATCACTCTCCACAACATTTAAATATCACGCTACACATCACTCTACACAACATTGAAATCATCACACTACACATCACTCTGCAAAACATTGAAAACATCACTCTACACATCACTCTACACAACATTGAAACCATCACTCTACACATCACTCGACACAACATTGAAAACATCACTATACACATCACTCTGCACAACATTGAATACATCACTCTGCAAATCACTCTGCACAACATTGAAAACATCACTCTACACATCACTCTACACAACATTGAAAGCATCACTCTACACATCACTCTGCACAACATTGAAAACATCACTCTGCACATCACTCTACACAACATTGAAAACATCACTCTACACATCACTCTACACAACAATGAAAACATCACTCAACACTTCACTCTAAACAACATTGAAAACATCAATCTACACATAACTCTACAGAACATTGAAAACATCACTCTAAACATCACTCGACACAACATTGTAAACATCACTCTACACTTCACTCTGCACACCATTGAAAACATCACTCTACACTTCACTCTACACAACATTGAAAACATCACTCTACACAACAATCTACACAACATTGAAAACATCAATCTACACATCACTCTGCAGAATATTGAAAACATCACTCTACACATCACTCTACACAACATTGAAAACATCACTCTACACATCACTTTACACAACATTGTAAACATCACTCTACACATGAGTCTACACAACAATTAAAAAGTCACTCTGTACATCATTCTGCACAACATTGAAAACATCACTCTACACATCACTCTACAGAACATTGAAAACATCATTCTACACATCACTCTCCACAACATTGAAATATCACGCTACACATCACTCTGCACAATATTGAAAACATCACTCTCCACTTCACTTTACACAACATTGAAAACATCACTCAACACATCACTCTACACAACATTGAAAACATCACTCTGCACATCACTCGACACAATATTGAAAACATCACTCTACACAGCACTCTACACAACATTGAAAACATCACTCAACACATCACTCTACACAACATTGAAAACATCACTCTGCACATCACTCTACACAATATTAAAAACATCACTCTACACAGCACTCTACATAACATTGAAAACATCACTCTACACAACAATCTACACAATATTGAAAACATCACTCTACACATCACTCTACACAACATTGAAAACATCACTCTACACAACAATCTACACAACATTGAAAACATCACTCTACACATCACTCTACACAATATTGAAAACATCACTCTACACAGTACTCTACACAACATTGAAAACATAACTCTACACTTCACTTTACACAACATTGAAAACATCACTCAACACATCACTCTACACAACATTGTAAACATCACTCTACACATGAGTCTACACAACAACGGAAAAGTCACTCTGTACTTCATTCTGCACAACATTGAAAACATCACTCTACACATCACTCTACAGAACATTTAAAACATCACTCTACACATCACTCTCCACAACATTGAAATATCACGCTACACATCACTCTGCACAACATTGAAAACATCACTCTACACATCACTCTACACAATATTGAAAACATCACTCTACACATAACTCTACACAATATTGAAAACATCACTCTACACATCACTCTGCACAACATTGAAAACATCACTCTACATATCACTCAGCACAACATTGAAAACATCACTCAACACAGCACTCTACACAACATTGAAAACATCACTCTCCACTTCACTTTACACAACATTGAAAACATCACTCAACACATCACTTTACACAACATTGAAAACATCACTCTGCACATCACTCTACACAATATTGAAAACATCACTCTACACAGCACTCTACACAACATTGAAAACATCACTCAACACATCACTCTACACAACATTGAAAACATCACTCTGCACATCACTCTACACAATATTGAAAACATCACTCTACACAGCACTCTACACAACATTGAAAACATCACTCTACACAACAATCTACACAATATTGAAAACATCACTCTACACATCACTCTACACAACATTGAAAATATCACTCTACACAACAATCTACACAACATTGAAAACATCACTCTACACAGCACTCTACACAATATTGAAAACATCACTCTGCACAGCATTCTACACAACATTGAAAACATCACTCTACACATCACTCTACACAACATTGAAAACATCACTCTATACATCACTCTACACAACATTGAAAACATCACTCTACACATCACTCCACACAACATTGAAAACATCACTCTATACATCACTCTACACAACATTGTAAACATCACTCTACACATGACTCTACACAACGTTGAAAAAATCACTCTGTACCCCACTCTGCACAACATTTAATACAGCACTCTATCGATCACTCCACAGAACATTGAAAACATCATTCTACACATCACTCTCCACAACATTTAATATCACGCTACACATCACTCTACACAACATTGAAATCATCACACTACACATCACTCTGCAAAACATTGAAAACATCACTCTACACATCACTCTACACAACATTGAAAACATCACTCTGCACATCACTCTACACAATATTGAAAACATCACTCGACACAGCACTCTACACAACATTGAAACATCACTCTACACAACAATCTACAGAACATTGAAAACATCACTCTACACTTCACTCTACACAACATTGAAAACATCACTCTACACAACAATCTGCACAACATTGAAAACATCAATCTACACATCACTCTGCAGAATATTGAAAACATCACTCTACACATCACTCTACACAACATTGAAAACATCACTCTATATATCACTCGACACAACATTGAAAACATCACTCTACACATCACTCTACACAACATTGTAAACATCACTCTACACATGAGTCTACACAACAATGAAAAAGTCACTCTGTACATCATTCTGCACAACATTGAAAACATCACTCTACACATCACTCTACAGAACATTGAAAACATCACTCTACACATCACTCTCCACAACATTGAAATATCACGCTACACATCACTCTGCACAACATTGAAAATATCACTCTACACATCACTCTACACAATATTGAAAACATCACTCTACACATCACTCTGCACAACATTGAAAACATCACTCTACATATCACTCAGCACAACATTGAAAACATCACTCTACACAGCACTCTACACAACATTGAAAACATCACTCTCCACTTCACTTTACACAACATTGAAAACATCACTCAACACATCACTTTACACAACATTGAAAACATCACTCTTCACATCACTCCACACAATATTGAAAACATCACTCTACACAGCACTCTACACAACGTTGAAAACATCACTCAACACATCACTCTACACAACATTGAAAACATCACTCTGCACATCACTCTTCACAATATTGAAAACATCACTCTACACAGCACTCTACACAACATTGAAAACATCACTCTACACTTCACTCTACACAACATTGAAAACATCACTCTGCACATCACTCTACACAACATTGAACACATCACTCTACACATCACTCTACACAATATTGAAAACATCACTCTACACATCACTCTACACAACATTGAAAACATCACTCTACCCTTCACTTTACACAACATTGAAAACATCACTCTACACATCACTCTACACAATATTGAAAATATCACTCTGCACAGCACTCTACACAACATTTAAAACATCACTCTACACATCACTCTACACAACATTGAAAACATCACTCTATACATCACTCTACACAACATTGTATACATCACTCTACACATGACTCTACACAACATTGAAAAAATCACTCTGTACCCCACTCTGCACAACATTGAATACATCACTCTATCGATCACTCTGCAGAACATTAAAAACATCATTCTACACATCACTCTCCACAACATTTAAATATCACGCTACACATCACTCTACACAACATTGAAATCATCACACTACACATCACTCTGCAAAACATTGAAAACATCACTCTACACATCACTCTACACAACATTGAAACCATCACTCTGCACATCACTCGACACAACATTGAAAACATCACTATACACATCACTCTGCACAACATTGAATACATCACTCTGCAAATCACTCTGCACAACATTGAAAACATCACTCTACACATCACTCTACACAACATTGAAAGCATCACTCTACACATCACTCTGCACAACATTGAAAACATCACTCTGCACATCACTCTACACAACATTGAAAACATCACTCTACACATCACTCTACACAACAATGAAAACATCACTCAACACTTCACTCTAAACAACATTGAAAACATCAATCTACACATAACTCTACAGAACATTGAAAACATCACTCTAAACATCACTCGACACAACATTGTAAACATCACTCTACACTTCACTCTGCACACCATTGAAAAAATCACTCTACACTTCACTCTACACAACATTGAAAACATCACTCTACACAACAATCTACACAACATTGAAAACATCAATCTACACATCACTCTGCAGAATATTGAAAACATCACTCTACACATCACTCTACACAACATTGAAAACATCACTCTACACATCACTCTACACAACATTGTAAACATCACTCTACACATGAGTCTACACAACAATTAAAAAGTCACTCTGTACATCATTCTGCACAACATTGAAAACATCACTCTACACATCACTCTACAGAACATTGAAAACATCATTCTACACATCACTCTCCACAACATTGAAATATCACGCTACACATCACTCTGCACAACATTGAAAACATCACTCTACACATCACTCTACACAATATTGAAAACATCACTCTCCACTTCACTTTACACAACATTGAAAACATCACTCAACACATCACTCTACACAACATTGAAAACATCACTCTGCACATCACTCGACACAATATTGAAAACATCACTCTACACAGCACTCTACACAACATTGAAAACATCACTCAACACATCACTCTACACAACATTGAAAACATCACTCTGCACATCACTCTACACAATATTAAAAACATCACTCTACACAGCACTCTACATAACATTGAAAACATCACTCTACACAACAATCTACACAATATTGAAAACATCACTCTACACATCACTCTACACAACATTGAAAACATCACTCTGCACATCACTCTACACAATATTGAAAACATCACTCTACACAGCACTCTACACAACATTGAAAACATCACTCTACACAACAATCTACACAATATTGAAAACATCACTCTACACATCACTCTACACAACATTGAAAATATCACTCTACACAACAATCTACACAACATTGAAAACATCACTCTACACAGCACTCTACACAATATTGAAAACATCACTCTGCACAGCATTCTACACAACATTGAAAACATCACTCTAAACATCACTCTACACAACATTGAAAACATCACTCTATACATCACTCTACACAACATTGAAAACATCACTCTACACATCACTCCACACAACATTGAAAACATCACTCTATACATCACTCTACACAACATTGTAAACATCACTCTACACATGACTCTACACAACTTTGAAAAAATCACTCTGTACCCCACTCTGCACAACATTGAATACAGCACTCTATCGATCACTCCACAGAACATTGAAAACATCATTCTACACATCACTCTCCACAACATTTAATATCACGCTACACATCACTCTACACAACATTGAAATCATCACACTACACATCACTCTGCAAAACATTGAAAACATCACTCTACACATCACTCTACACAACATTGAAAACATCACTCTGCACATCACTCTACACAATATTGAAAACATCACTCGACACAGCACTCTACACAACATTGAAACATCACTCTACACAACAATCTACAGAACATTGAAAACATCACTCTACACTTCACTCTACACAACATTGAAAACATCACTCTACACAACAATCTGCACAACATTGAAAACATCAATCTACACATCACTCTGCAGAATATTGAAAACATCACTCTACACATCACTCTACACAACATTGAAAACATCACTCTATATATCACTCGACACAACATTGAAAACATCACTCTACACATCACTCTACACAACATTGTAAACATCACTCTACACATGAGTCTACACAACAATGAAAAAGTCACTCTGTACATCATTCTGCACAACATTGAAAACATCACTCTACACATCACTCTACAGAACATTGAAAACATCACTCTACACATCACTCTCCACAACATTGAAATATCACGCTACACATCACTCTGCACAACATTGAAAATATCACTCTACACATCACTCTACACAATATTGAAAACATCACTCTACACATCACTCTGCACAACATTGAAAACATCACTCTACATATCACTCAGCACAACATTGAAAACATCACTCTACACAGCACTCTACACAACATTGAAAACATCACTCTCCACTTCACTTTACACAACATTGAAAACATCACTCAACACATCACTTTACACAACATTGAAAACATCACTCTTCACATCACTCCACACAATATTGAAAACATCACTCTACACAGCACTCTACACAACGTTGAAAACATCACTCAACACATCACTCTACACAACATTGAAAACATCACTCTGCACATCACTCTTCACAATATTGAAAACATCACTCTACACAGCACTCTACACAACATTGAAAACATCACTCTACACTTCACTCTACACAACATTGAAAACATCACTCTGCACATCACTCTACACAACATTGAACACATCACTCTACACATCACTCTACACAATATTGAAAACATCACTCTACACATCACTCTACACAACATTGAAAACATCACTCTACCCTTCACTTTACACAACATTGAAAACATCACTCTACACATCACTCTACACAATATTGAAAATATCACTCTGCACAGCACTCTACACAACATTTAAAACATCACTCTACACATCACTCTACACAACATTGAAAACATCACTCTATACATCACTCTACACAACATTGTATACATCACTCTACACATGACTCTACACAACATTGAAAAAATCACTCTGTACCCCACTCTGCACAACATTGAATACATCACTCTATCGATCACTCTGCAGAACATTAAAAACATCATTCTACACATCACTCTCCACAACATTTAAATATCACGCTACACATCACTCTACACAACATTGAAATCATCACACTACACATCACTCTGCAAAACATTGAAAACATCACTCTACACATCACTCTACACAACATTGAAACCATCACTCTGCACATCACTCGACACAACATTGAAAACATCACTATACACATCACTCTGCACAACATTGAATACATCACTCTGCAAATCACTCTGCACAACATTGAAAACATCACTCTACACATCACTCTACACAACATTGAAAGCATCACTCTACACATCACTCTGCACAACATTGAAAACATCACTCTGCACATCACTCTACACAACATTGAAAACATCACTCTACACATCACTCTACACAACAATGAAAACATCACTCAACACTTCACTCTAAACAACATTGAAAACATCAATCTACACATAACTCTACAGAACATTGAAAACATCACTCTAAACATCACTCGACACAACATTGTAAACATCACTCTACACTTCACTCTGCACACCATTGAAAAAATCACTCTACACTTCACTCTACACAACATTGAAAACATCACTCTACACAACAATCTACACAACATTGAAAACATCAATCTACACATCACTCTGCAGAATATTGAAAACATCACTCTACACATCACTCTACACAACATTGAAAACATCACTCTACACATCACTCTACACAACATTGTAAACATCACTCTACACATGAGTCTACACAACAATTAAAAAGTCACTCTGTACATCATTCTGCACAACATTGAAAACATCACTCTACACATCACTCTACAGAACATTGAAAACATCATTCTACACATCACTCTCCACAACATTGAAATATCACGCTACACATCACTCTGCACAACATTGAAAACATCACTCTACACATCACTCTACACAATATTGAAAACATCACTCTCCACTTCACTTTACACAACATTGAAAACATCACTCAACACATCACTCTACACAACATTGAAAACATCACTCTGCACATCACTCGACACAATATTGAAAACATCACTCTACACAGCACTCTACACAACATTGAAAACATCACTCAACACATCACTCTACACAACATTGAAAACATCACTCTGCACATCACTCTACACAATATTAAAAACATCACTCTACACAGCACTCTACATAACATTGAAAACATCACTCTACACAACAATCTACACAATATTGAAAACATCACTCTACACATCACTCTACACAACATTGAAAACATCACTCTACACAACAATCTACACAACATTGAAAACATCAGTCTACACATCACTCTACACAATATTGAAAACATCACTCTACACAGTACTCTACACAACATTGAAAACATAACTCTACACTTCACTTTACACAACATTGAAAACATCACTCAACACATCACTCTACACAACATTGAAAACATCACTCTGCACATCACTCTACACAATATTGAAAACATCACTCAACACATCACTCTACACAACATTGAAAACATCACTCTGCACATCACTCTTCACAATATTGAAAACATCACTCTACACAGCACTCTACACAACATTGAAAACATCACTCTACACTTCACTCTACACAACATTGAAAACATCACTCTGCACATCACTCTACACAACATTGAACACATCACTCTACACATCACTCTACACAATATTGAAAACATCACTCTACACATCACTCTACACAACATTGAAAACATCACTCTACCCTTCACTTTACACAACATTGAAAACATCACTCTACACATCACTCTACACAATATTGAAAATATCACTCTGCACAGCACTCTACACAACATTTAAAACATCACTCTACACATCACTCTACACAACATTGAAAACATCACTCTATACATCACTCTACACAACATTGTATACATCACTCTACACATGACTCTACACAACATTGAAAAAATCACTCTGTACCCCACTCTGCACAACATTGAATACATCACTCTATCGATCACTCTGCAGAACATTAAAAACATCATTCTACACATCACTCTCCACAACATTTAAATATCACGCTACACATCACTCTACACAACATTGAAATCATCACACTACACATCACTCTGCAAAACATTGAAAACATCACTCTACACATCACTCTACACAACATTGAAACCATCACTCTGCACATCACTCGACACAACATTGAAAACATCACTATACACATCACTCTGCACAACATTGAATACATCACTCTGCAAATCACTCTGCACAACATTGAAAACATCACTCTACACATCACTCTACACAACATTGAAAGCATCACTCTACACATCACTCTGCACAACATTGAAAACATCACTCTGCACATCACTCTACACAACATTGAAAACATCACTCTACACATCACTCTACACAACAATGAAAACATCACTCAACACTTCACTCTAAACAACATTGAAAACATCAATCTACACATAACTCTACAGAACATTGAAAACATCACTCTAAACATCACTCGACACAACATTGTAAACATCACTCTACACTTCACTCTGCACACCATTGAAAACATCACTCTACACTTCACTCTACACAACATTGAAAACATCACTCTACACAACAATCTACACAACATTGAAAACATCAATCTACACATCACTCTGCAGAATATTGAAAACATCACTCTACACATCACTCTACACAACATTGAAAACATCACTCTACACATCACTCTACACAACATTGTAAACATCACTCTACACATGAGTCTACACAACAATTAAAAAGTCACTCTGTACATCATTCTGCACAACATTGAAAACATCACTCTACACATCACTCTACAGAACATTGAAAACATCATTCTACACATCACTCTCCACAACATTGAAATATCACGCTACACATCACTCTGCACAACATTGAAAACATCACTCTACACATCACTCTACACAATATTGAAAACATCACTCTCCACTTCACTTTACACAACATTGAAAACATCACTCAACACATCACTCTACACAACATTGAAAACATCACTCTGCACATCACTCGACACAATATTGAAAACATCACTCTACACAGCACTCTACACAACATTGAAAACATCACTCAACACATCACTCTACACAACATTGAAAACATCACTCTGCACATCACTCTACACAATATTAAAAACATCACTCTACACAGCACTCTACATAACATTGAAAACATCACTCTACACAACAATCTACACAATATTGAAAACATCACTCTACACATCACTCTACACAACATTGAAAACATCACTCTACACAACAATCTACACAACATTGAAAACATCAGTCTACACATCACTCTACACAATATTGAAAACATCACTCTACACAGTACTCTACACAACATTGAAAACATAACTCTACACTTCACTTTACACAACATTGAAAACATCACTCAACACATCACTCTACACAACATTGAAAACATCACTCTGCACATCACTCTACACAATATTGAAAACATCACTCTACACATCACTCTACACAACATTGAAAACATCACTCTACACATCACTCTACACAATATTGAAAACATCACTCTACACAGCACTCTACACAACATTGAAAACATCACTCTACACTTCACTTTACACAACATTGAAAACATCACTCTACACATCACTCTCGACAACATTTATATATCACGCTACACATCACTCTACACAACATTGAAATCATCACACTACACATCACTCTGCAGAACATTGAAAACATCACTCTACACAACATTGAAAACATCACTCTACACATCACTCGACACAACATTGAAAACATCACTATGCACATCACTCTGCACAACATTGAAAACATCACTCTGCACATCACTCTGCACAACATTGAAAACATCACTTTACACATCACTCTACACAACATTGAAGACATCATTCTATACACTACTCTGCACAACATTGAAAGCATCACTCTACACATCACTCTGCACACCATTGAAAACATCACTCTACACTTCACTCTACACAACATTGAAAACATCACTCTACACAACAATCTACAGAACATTGAAAACATCAATCTACACATCACTCTGCAGAATATTGAAAACATCACTCTACACATCACTCTACACAACATTGAAAACATCACTCTATACATCACTCGACACAACATTGAAAACATCACTCTACACATCACTCTACACAACATTGTAAATATCACTCTACACATGAGTCTACACAACAACGAAAAAGTCACTCTGTACATCATTCTGCACACCATTGAAAACATCACTCTACACATCACTCTACAGAACATTGAAAACATCACTCTACACATCACTCTCCACAACATTGAAATATCACGCTACACATCACTCTGCACAACATTGAAAACATCACTCTACACATCACTCTACACAATATTGAAAACATCACTCTACGCATCACTCTACACAATATTTAAAACATCACTCTACACATCACTCTGCACAACATTGAAAACATCACTCTACATATCACTCAGCACAACATTGAAAACATCACTCAACACAGCACTCCACACAACATTGAAAACATCACTCTCCACTTCACTTTACACAACATTGAAAACATCACTCAACACATCACTCTACACAACATTGAAAACATCACTCTGCACATCACTCTACACAATATTGAAAACATCAATCTACACAGCACTCTACACAACATTGAAAACATCACTCTGCACAGCACTCTACATAACATTGAAAACATCACTCTACACAACAATCTACACAATATTGAAAACAACACTCTACACATCACTCTGCACAACATTGAAAACATCACTCTACACAACAATCTACACAACATTGAAAACATCACTCTACACAGAACTCTACACAACATTGAAAACATCACTCTACATTTCACTTTACACAACATTGAAAACATCACTCAACACATCACTCTACACAACATTGAAAACATCACTCTGCACATCACTCTACACAAAATTGAAAACATCACTCTACACAGCACTCTACACAACATTGAAATCATCACACTACACATCACTCTGCAGAACATTGAAAACATCACTCTACACATCACTCTACACAACATTGAAAACATCACTCTATACATCACTCTACACAACATTGTAAACATCACTCTACACATGACTCTCCACAACATTGAAAAAATCACTCTGTACCCCACTCTGCACAACATTGAATACATCACTCTATAGATCACTCTACAGAACATTGAAAACATCACTCTACACATCACTCTCCACAACATTTATATATCACGCTACACATCACTCTACACAACATTGAAATCATCACACTACACATCACTCTGCAGAACATTGAAAACATCACTCTACACATCACTCTACACAACATTGAAAACATCACTCTACACATCACTCGACACAACATTGAAAACATCACTGTGCACATCACTCTGCACAACATTGAAAACATCACTCTGCACATCACTCTGCACAACATTGAAAACATCACTGTACACATCACTCTACACAACATTGAAGACATCATTCTATACACTACTCTACACAACATTGAAAGCATCACTCTACACATCACTCTACACAACATTGAAAACATCACTCTACACAACAATCTACAGAACACTGAAAACATCAATCTACACATCACTCTGCAGAATATTGAAAACATCACTCTACACATCACTCTACACAACATTGAAAACATCACTCTATACATCACTCGACACAACATTGAAAACATCACTCTACACATCACTCTACACAACATTGTAAACATCACTCTACACATGAGTCTACACAACAACGAAAAAGTCACTCTGTACATCATTCTGCACAACATTGAAAACATCACTCTACACATCACTCTACAGAACATTGAAAACATCACTCTACACATCACTCTCCACAACATTGAAATATCACGCTACACATCACTCTGCACAACATTGAAAACATCACTCTACACATCACTCTACACAATATTGAAAACATCACTCTACACATCACTCTACACAATATTGAAAACATCACTCTACACATCACTCTGCACAACATTGAAAACATCACTCTACATATCACTCAGCACAACATTGAAAACATCACTCAACACAGCACTCTACACAACATTGAAAACATCACTCTCCACTTCACTTTACACAACATTGAAAACATCACTCAACACATCACTCTACACAACATTGAAAACATCACTCTGCACATCACTCTACACAATATTGAAAACATCACTCTACACAGCACTCCACACAACATTGAAAACATCACTCAACACATCACTCTACACAACATTGAAAACATCACTCTGCACGTCACTCTACACAATATTGAAAACATCACTCTGCACAGCACTCTACATAACATTGAAAACATCACTCTACACAACAATCTACACAATATTGAAAACAACACTCTACACATCACTCTGCACAACATTGAAAACATCACTCTACACAACAATCTACACAACATTGAAAACATCACTCTACACAGCACTCTACACAACATTGAAAACATCACTCTACATTTCACTCTACACAACATTGAAAACATCACTCTACACATCACTCGACACAACATTGAAAACATCACTATGCACATCACTCTGCACAACATTGAAAACATCACTCTGCACATCACTCTGCACAACATTGAAAACATCACTCTACACATCACTCTACACAACATTGAAGACATCATTCTATACACCACTCTGCACAACATTGAAAACATCACTCAACACTTCACTCTAAACAACATTGAAAACATAAATCTACACATCACTCTACAGAACATTGAAAACATCACTCTAAACATCACTCGACACAACATTGTAAACATCACTCTACACATCACTCTGCACACCATTGAAAACATCACTTTACACTTCACTCTACACAACATTGAAAACATCACTCTACACAACAATCTACACAACATTGAAAACATCAATCTACACATCACTCTGCACACCATTGAAAACATCACTCTACACATCACTCTCCACAACATTGAAATATAACGCTACACATCACTCTGCACAACATTGAAAACATCACTCTACACATCACTCTACACAATATTGAAAACATCACTCTACACATCACTCTGCACAACATTGAAAACATCACTCTACATATCACTCTGCACAACATTGAAAACATCACTCTACACAGTACTCTACACAACATTGAAAACATCATTCTCCACTTCACTTTACACAACATTGAAAACATCACTCAACTCATCACTCTACACAACATTGAAAACATCACTCTGCACATCACTCTACACAATATTGAAAACATCACTCTACACAGCACTCTACACAACATTGAAAACATCACTCAACACATCACTCTACACAACATTGAAAACATCACTCTGCACAGCACTCTACACAACATTGAAAACATCACTCTACACTTCACTTTACACAACATTGAAAACATCACTCAACACATCACTCTACACAACATTGAAAACATCACTCTGCACATCACTCTACACAATATTGAAAACATCACTCTACACATCACTCTACACAACATTGAAAACATCACTCTACACATCACTCTACACAATATTGAAAACATCACTCTACACAGCACTCTACACAACATTGAAAACATCACTCTACACATCACTCTGCAGAACATTGAAAACATCACTCTACACATCACTCTACACAATATTGAAAACATCACTCTACACATCACTCTACACAATATTGAAAACATCACTCTACACATCACTCTGCACAACATTGAAAACATCACTCTACATATCACTCTGCACAACATTGAAAACATCACTCTACACAGTACTCTACACAACATTGAAAACATCACTCCACACAGCACTCTACACAACATTGAAAACATCACTCTACACAACAATCTACACAATATTGAAAACATCATTCTACACATCACTCTACACAACATTGAAAACATCACTCTACACAACAATCTACACAACATTGAAAACATCACTCTACACATCACTCTACACAATATTGAAAACATCACTCTACACAGCACTCTACACAACATTGAAAACATCACTCTACACTTCACTTTACACAACATTGAAAACATCACTCAACACATCACTCTACACAACATTGAAAACATCAATCTACACATCACTCTGCACACCATTGAAAACATCACTCTACACTTCACTCTACACAACATTGAAAACATCACTCTACACATCACTCTCCACAACATTGAAATATAACGCTACACATCACTCTGCACAACATTGAAAACATCACTCTACACATCACTCTACACAATATTGAAAACATCACTCTACACATCACTCTGCACAACATTGAAAACATCACTCTACATATCACTCTGCACAACATTGAAAACGTCACTCTACACAGTACTCTACACAACACTGAAAACATAATTCTCCACTTCACTTTACACAACATTGAAAACATCACTCAACACATCACTCTACACAACATTGAAAACATCACTCTGCACATCACTCTACACAATATTGAAAACATCACTCTACACAGCACTCTACACAACATTGAAAACATCACTCAACACATCACTCTACACAACATTGAAAACATCACTCTGCACAGCACTCTACACAACATTGAAAACATCACTCTACACTTCACTTTACACAACATTGAAAACATCACTCAACACATCACTCTACACAACATTGAAAACATCACTCTGCACATCACTCTACACAATATTGAAAACATCACTCTACACATCACTCTACACATCATTGAAAACATCACTCTACACATCACTCTACACAATATTGAAAACATCACTCTACACAGCACTCTACACAACATTGAAAACATCACTCTACACATCACTCTGCACAACATTGAAAACATCACTCTACACATCACTCTACACAATATTGAAAACATCACTCTACACATCACTCTACACAATATTGAAAACATCACTCTACACATCACTCTGCACAACATTGAAAACATCACTCTACATATCATTCTGCACAACATTGAAAACATCACTCTACACAGTACTCTACACAACATTGAAAACAGCACTCCACACAGCACTCTACACAACTTTGAAAACATCACTCTACACAACAATCTACACAATATTGAAAACATCATTCTACACATCACTCTACACAACATTGAAAACATCACTCTACACAACAATCTACACAACATTGAAAACATCACTCTACACATCACTCTACACAATATTGAAAACATCACTCTACACAGCACTCTACACAACATTGAAAACATCACTCTACACTTCACTTTACACAACATTGAAAACATCACTCAACACATCACTCTACACAACATTGAAAACATCACTCTGCACATCACTCTACACAATATTGAAAACATCACTCTACACATCACTCTACACAACATTGAAAACATCACTCTACACATCACTCTACACAATATTGAAAACATCACTCTACACAGCACTCTACACAACATTGAATTCATCACTCTACACTTCACTTTACACAACATTGAAAACATCACTCTACACATCACTCTACACAATATTGAAAACATCACTCTATACATCACTCTACACAACATTTAAAACATCACTCTACACATCACTCTACACAACATTGAAAACATCACTCTATACATCACTCTACACAACATTGTAAACATCACTCTACACATGACTCTACACAACATTGAAAAAATCACTCTGTACCCCACTCTGCACAACATTGAATACATCACTCTATAGATAACTCGATAGAACATTGAAAACATCACTCTACACATCACTCTCCACAACATTTATATATCACGCTACACATCACTCTACACAACATTGAACTCATCACACTACACATCACTCTGCAGAACATTGAAAACATCACTCTACACATCACTCTACACAACATTGAAAACATCACTCTACACATCACTCGACACAACATTGAAAACATCACTATGCACATCACTCTGCACAACATTGAAAACATCACTCTGCACATCACTCTGCACAACATTGAATACATCACTCTACACATCACTCTACACAACATTGAAGACATCATTCTATACACCACTCTGCACAACATTGAAAGCATCACTCTACACATGACTCTGCACACCATTGAAAACATCACTCTACACTTCACTCTACACAACATTGAAAACATCACTCTACACAACAATCTACAGAACATTGAAAACATCAATCTACACATCACTCTGCAGAATATTGAAAACATCACTCTACACATCACTCTACACAACATTGAAAACATCACTCTATACATCACTCGACACAACATTGAAAACATCACTCTACACATCACTCTACACAACATTGTAAACATCACTCTACACATGAGTCTACACAACAACGAAAAAGTCACTCTGTACTTCATTCTGCACAACATTGAAAACATCACTCTACACATCACTCTACAGAACATTTAAAACATCACTCTACACATCACTCTCCACAACATTGAAATATCACGCTACACATCACTCTGCACAACATTGAAAACATCACTCTACACATCACTCTACACAATATTGAAAACATCACTCTACACATAACTCTACACAATATTGAAAACATCACTCTACACATCACTCTGCACAACATTGAAAACATCACTCTACATATCACTCAGCACCACATTGAAAACATCACTCAACACAGCACTCTACACAACATTGAAAACATCACTCTCCACTTCACTTTACACAACATTGAAAACATCACTCAACACATCACTTTACACAACATTGAAAACATCACTCTGCACATCACTCTACACAATATTGAAAACATCACTCTACACAGCACTCTACACAACATTGAAAACATCACTCAACACATCACTCTACACAACATTGAAAACATCACTCTGCACATCACTCTACACAATATTGAAAACATCACTCTACACAGCACTCTACACAACATTGAAAACATCACTCTACACAACAATCTACACAATATTGAAAACATCACTCTACACATCACTCTACACAACATTGAAAATATCACTCTACACAACAATCTACACAACATTGAAAACATCACTCTACACAGCACTCTACACAACATTGAAAACATCACTCTACACTTCACTTTACACAACATTGAAAACATCACTCAACACATCACTCTACACAACATTGAAAACATCACTCTGTACATCACTCTACACAATATTGAAAACATCACTCTACACAGCACTCTACAAAACATTGAAATCATCACACTACACATCACTCTGCAGAAAATTGAAAACATCACTCTACACATCATTCTACACAACATTGAAAACATCACTCTACACATCACTCGACACAACATTGAAAACATCACTATGCACATCACTCTGCACAACATTGAAAACATCACTCTGCACATCACTCTGCACAACATTGAAAACATCACTCTACACATCACTCTACACAACATTGAAGACATCATTCTATACACCACTCTGCACAACATTGAAAGCATCACTCTACACATCACTCTGCACAACATTGAAAACATCACTCTACACATCACTCTACACAACATTGAAAATATCACTCTACACATCACTCTACACAACATTGAAAACATCACTCAACACTTCACTCTAAACAACATTGAAAACATAAATCTACACATCACTCTACAGAACATTGAAAACATCACTCTAAACATCACTCGACACAACATTGTAAACATCACTCTACACATCACTCTGCACACCATTGAAAACATCACTCTACACTTCACTCTACACAACATTGAAAACATCACTCTACACAACAATCTACACAACATTGAAAACATCAATCTACACATCACTCTGCACACCTTTGAAAACATCACTCTACACTTCACTCTACACAACATTGAAAACATCACTCTACACATCACTCTCCACAACATTGAAATATAACGCTACACATCACTCTGCACAACATTGAAAACATCACTCTACACATCACTCTACACAATATTGAAAACATCACTCTACACATCACTCTGCACAACATTGAAAACATCACTCTACATATCACTCTGCACAACATTGAAAACATCACTCTACACAGTACTCTACACAACATTGTAAACATCACTCTCCACTTCACTTTACACAACATTGAAAACATCACTCAACACATCACTCTACACAACATTGAAAACATCACTCTGCACATCACTCTACACAATATTGAAAACATCACTCTACACAGCACTCTACACAACATTGAAAACATCACTCTACACAACAATCTACACAACATTGAAAACATCACTCTACACATCACTCTACGCAACATTGAAAACATCACTCTACACTACAATCTACACAACATTGAAAACATCACTCTACACATCACTCTGCACAATATTGAAAACATCACTCTACACAGCACTCTACACAACATTGAAAACATCACTCTACACATCACTCTACACAACATTGAAAACATCACTCTATACATCACTCTACACAACATTGTAAACATCACACAACATTGTAAACATCACTCTACACATGACTCTACACAACTTTGAAAATATCACTCTGTACCCCACTCTGCACAACATTGAATACATCACTCTATAGATCACTCTAGAGAACATTGAAAACATCACTCTACACATCACTCTCCACAACATTTAAATATCACGCTACACCTCACTCTACACAACATTGAAATCATCACACTACACATCACTCTGCAGAACATTGAAAACATCACTCTACACATCACTCTACACAACATTGAAAACATCACTCTACACATCACTCGACACAACATTGAAAACATCACTATACACATTACTCTGCACAACATTGAAAACATCACCCTGCACATCACTCTGCACAACATTGAAAACAACACTCCACACATCACTCTACACAACATTGAAAACATCACTCTACACATCACTCTGCACAACATTGAAAACATCACTCTACACATCACTCTGCACAACATTGAAAACATCACTCTACACATCGCTCTACACAACATTGAAAATATCACTCTACACATCACTCTACACAACACTGAAAACATCACTCAACACTTCACTCTAAACAACATTGAAAACATCAAACTACACATCACTCTACAGAACATTGAAAACATCACTCTAAACATCACTCGACACAACATTGTAAACATCACTCGACACATCACTCTGCACACCATTGAAAACATCACTCTACAATTCACTCTACACAACATTGAAAACATCAATCTACACATCACTCTGCAGAATATTGAAAACATCACTCTACACATCACTCTACACAACATTGAAAACATCACTCTATACATCACTCGACACAAAATTGAAAACATCACGCTACACATCACTCTGCACAACTTTGAAAACATCACTCTACACATCACTGTACACAATATTGAAAACATCACTCTACACATCAATCTGCACAACATTGAAAACATCACTCTACACTTCACTCTACACAACATTGAAAACATCACTCTACACAACTATCTACACAACATTGAAAACATCAATCTACACACCACTCTGCAGAGTATTGAAAACATCACTCTACACATCACTCTGCACAACATTGAAATCATCACTCTACATATCACTCAGCACAACATTGAAAACATCACTCTACACAGCACTCTACACAACATTGAAAACATCACTCTCCACTTCACTTTACACAACATTGAAAACATCACTCAACACATCACTCTACACAACATTGAAAACATCACTCTGCACATCACTCTACACAATATTGAAAACATCACTCTACACAGCACTCTACACAACATTGAAAACATCACTTAACACATCACTCTACACAACATTGAAAACATCACTCTGCACATCACTCTACACAATATTGAAAACATCACTCTACACAGCACTCTACACAACATTGAAAAAATCACTCTACACAACAATCTACACAATATTGAAAACATCACTCTACACATCACTCTACACAACATTGAAAACATCACTCTACACAACAATCTACACAACATTGAAAATATCACTCTACACATCACTCTATACAATATTGAAAACATCACTCTACACAGCACTCTACACAACATTGAAAACATCACTCTACACAACAATCTACGCAACATTGAAAACATCACTCTACACATCACTCTACACAACATTGAAAACATCACTCTACACAACAATCTACACAACATTGAAAACATCACTCTACACATCACTCTACACAATATTGAAAACCTCACTCTACACAGCACTCTACACAGCATTGAAAACATCACTCTACACATCACTCTACACAACATTGAAAACATCACTCTATACATCACTCTACACAACATTGTAAACATCACTCTACACATGACTCGACACAACATTGAAAAAATCACTCTGTACCCCACTCTGCACAACATTGAATACATCACTCTATAGATCACTCTACAGAACATTGAAAACATCACTCTACACATCACTCTCCACAACATTTAAATATCACGCTGCACATCACTCTACACAACATTGAAATCATCACACTACACATCACTCTGCAGAACATTGAAAACATCACTCTACACATCACTCTACACAACATTGAAAACATCACTCTACACATCACTCGACACAACAATGAAAACATCACTATGCACATCACTCTGCACAACATTGAAAACATCACTCTGCACATCACTCTGCACAACATTGAAAACATCACTCTACACATAACTCTACACAACATTGAAGACATCATTCTATACACCACTCTGCACAACATTGAAAGCATCACTCTACACATCACTCTGCACAACATTGAAAACATCACTCTACACATCACTCTACACAACATTGAAAATATCACTCTACACATCACTCCACACAACACTGAAAACATCACTCAACACTTCACTCTAAACAACATTGTAAACATAAATCTACACATCACTCTACAGAACATTGAAAACATCACTCTAAACATCACTCGACACAACATTGTAAACATCACTCTACACATCACTCTGCACACCATTGAAAACATCACTCTACACTTCACTCTACACAACATTGAAAACATCACTCTACACAACAATCTACACAACATTGAAAACATCAATCTACACATCACTCTGCAGAATATTGAAAACATCACTCTACACATCACCCTACACAACATTGAAAACATCACTCTATACATCACTCGACACAACATTGAAAACATCACTCTACATTTCACTCGACACAACATTGTAAACATCACTCTACACATGAGTCTACACAACATTGAAAACATCACTCTACACATCAATCTGCAGAATATTGAAAACATCACTCTGCACATCACTCTGCACAACATTGAACACATCACTCTACACATCACTCTACACAACCTTGAAAACATCACTCTACACATCACACTGCACAACATTGAAAGCATCACTCTACACATCACTCTGCACAACATTGAAAACATCACTCTACACATCACTCTACACAACATTGAAAATATCATTCTACACATCACTCTACACAACACTGAAAACATCACTCAACACTTCACTCTAAACAACATTGAAAACATCAATCTACACATCACTCTACACAACATTGAAAACATCACTCTAAACATCACTCGACACAACATTGTAAACATCACTCTACACATCACTCTGCACACCATTGAAAACATCACTCTACACTTCACTCTACACAACATTGAAAACATCACTCTACACAACAATCTACACAACATTGAAAACATCACTCTACACATCACTCTGCACACCATTGAAAACATCACTCTACACTTCACTCTACACATCATTGAAAACATCACTCTACACATCACTCTCCACAACATTGAAATATAACGCTACACATCACTCTGCACAACATTGAAAACATCACTCTACACATCACTCTGCACAACATTGAAAACATCACTCTACATATCACTCTGCACAACATTGAAAACATCACTCTACACAGCACTCTACACAACATTGAAAACATCACTCTCCACTTCACTTTACACAACATTGAAAACATCACTCAACCCATCACTCTACACAACATTGAAAACATCACTCTGCACATCACTCTACACAATATTGAAAACATCACTCTACACAGCACTCTACACAACATTGAAAACATCACTCTACACAACAATCTACACAACATTGAAAACATCACTCTACACATCACTCTACGCAACATTGAAAACATCACTCTACACTACAATCTACACAACATTGAAAACATCACTCTACACATCACTCTACACAATATTGTAAACATCACTCTAAACAGCACTCTACACAACATTGAAAACATCACTCTACACATCACTCTACACAACATTGAAAACATCACTCTATACATCACTCTACACAACATTGTAAACATCACTCTACACATGACTCTACACAACATTGAAAATATCACTCTGTACCCCACTCTGCACAACATTGAATACATCACTCTATAGATCACTCTAGAGAACATTGAAAACATCACTCTACACATCACTCTCGACAACATTTAAATATCACGCTACACCTCACTCTACACAACATTGAAATCATCACTCTATAGATCACTCTGCACAACATTGAAAACATCACTCTACACATCACTCGACACAACATTGAAATCATCACACTACACATCACTCTACACAACATTGAAAACATCACTCTGCACATCACTCTGCACAACATTGAAAACATCACTCTACACATTACTCTGCACAACATTGAAAACATCACCCTGCACATCACTCTGCACAACATTGAAAACATCACTCTGCACATCACTCTGCACAACATTGAAAACATCACTCTACACATCACTCTACACAACATTGAAAACATCACTCTATACATCACTCGACACAACATTGAAAACATCACTCTACATTTCACTCGACACAACATTGTAAACATCACTCTACACATGAGTCTACACAACATTGAAAACATCACTCTACACATCACTCTGCACAACATTGAAAACATCACTCTGCACATCACTCTACACAACATTGAAAACATCACTCTACACAACAATCTACACAACTTGGAAACATCACTCTACACATCACTCTGCACACCATTGAAAACATCACTCTACACTTCACTCTACACATCATTGAAAACATCACTCTACACATCACTCTCCACAACATTGAAATATAACGCTACACATCACTCTGCACAACATTGAAAACATCACTCTGCACATCACTCTGCACAACATTGAAAACATCACTCTACATATCACTCTGCACAACATTGAAAACATCACTCTACACAGCACTCCACACAACATTGAAAACTTCACTCTCCACTTCACTTTACACAACATTGAAAACATCACTCAACACATCACTCTACACAACATTGAAAACATCACTCTGCACATCACTCTACAAAATATTGAAAACATCACTCTACACAGCACTCTACACAACATTGAAAACATCACTCTACATAACAATCTACACAACATTGAAAACATCACTCTACACATCACTCTACGCAACATTGAAAACATCACTCTACACTACAATCTACACAACATTGAAAACATCACTCTACACATCACTCCACACAATATTGAAAACATCACTCTAAACAGCACTCTACACAACATTGAAAACATCACTCTACATATCACTCTACACAACATTGAAAACATCACTCTATACATCACTCTACACAACATTGTAAACATCACTCTACACATGACTCTACACAACATTGAAAATATCACTCTGTACCCCACTCTGCACAACATTGAATACATCACTCTATAGATCACTCTAGAGAACATTGAAAACATCACTCTACACATCACTCTCCACAACATTTAAATATCACGCTACACCTCACTCTACACAACATTGAAATCATCACACTACACATCACTCTGCAGAACATTGAAAACATCACTCTACACATCACTCGACACAACATTGAAATCATCACACTACACATCACTCTACACAACATTGAAAACATCACTCTGCACATCACTCTGCACAACATTGAAAACATCACTCTACACATTACTCTGCACAACATTGAAAACATCACCCTGCACATCACTCTGCACAACATTGAAAACATCACTCTACACATCACTCTGCACAACATTGAAAACATCACTCTACACATCACTCTACAAAACATTGAAAACATCACTCTATACATCACTCGACACAACATTGAAAACATCACTCTACATTTCACTCGACACAACATTGTACACATCACTCTACACATGAGTCTACATAACATTGAAAACATCACTCTACACATCACTCTGCACAACATTGAAAACATCACTCTGCACATCACTCTGCACAACATTGAACACATCACTCTACACATCACTCTACACAACCTTGAAAACATCACTCTACACATCACACTGCACAACATTGAAAGCATCACTCTACACATCACTCTGCACAACATTGAAAACATCACTCTACACATCACTCTACACAACATTGAAAACATCACTCAACACTTCACTCTAAACAACATTGAAAACATCAATCTACACATCACTCTACAGAACATTGAAAACATCACTCTAAACATCACTCGACACAACATTGTAAACATCAGTCTACACATCACTCTGCACACCATTGAAAGCATCACTCTACACTTCACTCTACACAACATTGAAAACATCACTCTACACAACAATCTACACAACATTGAAAACATCACTCTACACTTCACTCTACACATCATTGAAAACATCACTCTACACATCACTCTCCACAACATTGAAATATAACGCTACACATCACTCTGCACAACATTGAAAACATCACTCTACACATCACTCTGCACAACATTGAAAACATCACTCTACACATCACTCCACACAACATTGAAAACATCACTCTACATATCATTCTGCACAACATTGAAAACATCACTCTACATATCACATCACTCTACACACTACTCTACGCAACATTGAAAACATCACTCTATACATCACTCTACACAGCATTGTAAACATCACTCTACACATCACTCTGCACAACATTGAGAACATCACTCTGCACAGCACTCTACACAACATTGAAAACATCACTCTACACATCACTCGACACAACATTGAAAACATTACTCTACACATCACTCTACAGAACATTGAAAACATCACTCTACACATCATTCTGCACAACATTGTAAACTTCACTCTACACACCACTCTACACAACATTGAAAACATCACTCTATACATCACTCTACAGAACATTGAAAACATCACTCTACACATCACTCTCCACAACATTGAAATATCACGCTACACATCACTCTACACAACATTGAAATCATCACTCTACACATCACTCTGCACAACATTGAAAACATCACTCTACACATCACTCTACACAACATTGAAAACATCACTCTACACATCACTCGACACAACATTGAAAACATCACTCTACACATCACTCTACACAACATTGAAAACGTCACTCTACACTTCACTTTACACAACATTGAAAACATCACTCAACACATCACTCTACACAACATTGAAAACATCACTCTGCACATCACTCTAAACAATATTGAAAACATCACTCTACACAGCACTCTACACAACATTGAAAACATCACTCTACACAACAATCTACACAACATTGAAAACATCACTCTACACATCACTCTACACAACATTGAAAACATCACTCTACACATCACTCTGCACACCATTGAAAACATCACTCTGCACATCAATCTGTACAACATTGAAAACATCACTCTACACATCACTCTACACAACATTGAAAACATCACTCTACACATCACTCTACACAACATTGACAACATCACTCTACACATCACTCTGCACAACATTGAAAACATCACTCTACACATCACTCTGCACAACATTGAAAACATCACTCTACACTTCACTTTACACAACATTGAAAACATCACTATACACATCACTCTACACGACATTGAAAACATCACTCTACACAACACTCTACAGAACATTGAAAACATCACTCTACACATCACTCTACACAACATTGAAAATATCACTCTGCACATCACTCTACACAATATTGAAAACATCACTCTGCACAGCACTCTACACAACATTGAAAACATCACTCTACACAACAATCTACACAACATTGAAAACATCACTCTACACAACATTGAAAACATCACTCTACACAACAATCTACACAACATTGAAAACATCACTCTATATATCACTCTACACAACATTGAAAACATCACTCCACACAGCACTCTACACAGCATTGAAAATATCACTCCACACATCACTCTACACAACATTGAAAACATCACTCTATACATCACTCCACACAACATTGTAAACATCACTCTACACATGACTCTACACAACATTGAAAAAATCACTCTGTACCCCTCTCTGCACAACATTGAATACATCACTCTCTACATCACTCTACAGAACATTGAAAACATCACTCTACACATCACTCTCCACAACATTTAAATATCACGCTACACATCACTCTACATAACACTGAAATCATCACTCTACACATCACTCTGCACAACATTGAAAACATCACTCTACACATCACTCAACACAACATTGAAAACATCACTCTACACATCACTCGACACAACATTGAAAACATCACTATACACATCACTCTACACAACATTGAAAACATCACTCTGCGCAACAATCTACACAACATTGAAAACATCACTCTACACATCACTCTACACAACATTGAAAACATCACTCTACACAGCACTCTACACAGCATTGAAAACATCACTCTACACATCACTCTACACAACATTGAAAACATCACTCTATACATCACTCTACAAAACATTGTAAACACCACTCTACACATGACTCTACACAACATTGAAAAAATCACTCTGTACCCCACTCTGCACAACATTGAAAACATCACTCTACACATCACTCTACACAACATGGAAAACATCACTCTACACAACAATCTATACAATATTGAAAATATCACTATGCACCTCACTCTGCACAACATTGAAAACATCACTCTACACATCACTCTACACAACATTGCAAACATCACTCTATACATCACTTTACACAGCATTGTAAACATCACTCTACACATCACTCTGCACAACATTGAGAACATCACTCTGCACATCACTCTACACAACATTGAAAACATCACTCTACACATCACTCGACACAACATTGAAAACATTACTCTACATATCACTCTACAGAACATTGAAAACATCACTCTACACATCATTCTGCACAACATTGAAAACATCACTCTATACATCACTCTGCACAACATTGTAAACATCACTCTGCACATGACTCTACACAACATTGAAAAAATCACTCTGTATCCCACTCTGCACAACATTGAATACATCACTCTATACATCACTCCATACAACAGAGAAAACATCACTCTGCACCTCACTCTACACAACATTGAAAACATCACTCGACACATCACTTCACACAACATTGAAAACATCACTCTATATATCACTCTACACTGCTTTGTAAACATCACTCTACACATCACTCTGCACAACATTGAGAACGTCACTCTGCACATCACTCTACACAACATTGAAAACATCACTCTACACATCACTCGACACAACATTGAATACATTACTCTACATATCACTCTACAGAACATTGAAAACATCACTCTACACATCACTCTCACAACATTGAAAACATCACTCTATACATCACTCTACACAACATTGTAAACATCACTCTGCACATGACTCTACACAACATTGAAAAAATCACTCTGTATCCCACTCTGCACAACATTGAATACATCACTCTATACGTCACTCTACAGAACATTGAAAACATCACTCTACACCTCACTCTCCACAACTTTGAAATATCACGCTACACATCACTCTACACAACATTGAAATCATCACTCTACCCATCACTCTGCACAACATTGAAAACATCACTCTACACATCACTCGACACAACATTGAATACATTACTCTACATATCACTCTACAGAACATTGAAAACATCACTCTACACATCACTCTCACAACATTGAAAACATCACTCTATACATCACTCTACACAACATTGTAAACATCACTCTGCACATGACTCTACACAACATTGAAAAAATCATTCTGATCCCACTCTGCACAACATTGAATACATCACTCTACACATCACTCTGCACAACATTGAAAACATCACTCCACACATCACTCTACACAACATTGAAAACATCACTCTACACTTCACTTTACACAACATTGAAAACATCACTCAACACATCACTCTACACAACATTGAAAACATCACTCTGCACATCACTCTACACAGCACTCTACACAACATTGAAAACATCACTCTACACAACAATCTACGCAACATTGATAACATCACTCTACACATCACTCGAAACAACATTGAAAACATCACTCTACAAAACAATCTGCACAATATTGAAAACATCACTCTACCCAGCACTCTACACAACATTGAAAACATCAATCTACACATCACTCTACACAACATTGAAAACATCACTCCATACATCACTCTACACAACATTGTAAACATCACTCTACACATGACTCTACACAACATTGAAAAAATCACTCTGTACCCCACTCTGCACAACATTGAATACATCACTCTATACATCACTCCACAGAACGTTGAAAACATCACTCTACACATCACTCTCCACAACATTTAAATATCAAGCTACACATCACTCTACACAACATTGAAATCATCATTCTACACATCACTCTGCACAACATTGAAAACATCACTCTACACATCACTCTACACAACATTGAACACATCACTCTACACATCACTCGACACAACATTGAAAACATCACTATACACATCACTCTGCACAAAATTGAAAACATCACTCTGCACATCACTCTGCACAACATTGAAAACATCACTCTACACATCACTCTACACAACATTGACAACATCACTCTACACATCACTCTGCACAACATTGAAAACATCACTCTACACATCACTCTGCACAACATTGAAAACATCACTCTACACATCACTCTACACAACATTGAAAACATCACTCTACACTTCACTTTACACAACATTGAAAACATCACTCAACACATCACTCTACACAACATTGAAAACATCACTCTGCACATCACTCTAAACAATATTGAAAACATCACTCTACACAGCACTCTACACAACATTGAAAACATCACTCTACACAACAATCTACACAACATTGAAAACATCACTCTACACATCACTCTACACAACATTGAAAACATCACTCTACACATCACTCTGCACACCATTGAAAACATCACTCTGCACATCAATCTGTACAACATTGAAAACATCACTCTACACATCACTCTACACAACATTGAAAACATCACTCTACACATCACTCTGCACAACATTGAAAACATCACTCTACACATCACTCTGCACAACATTGAAAACATCACTCTGCACATCACTCTACACAACATTGAAAACATCACTCTACACTTCGCTTTACACAACATTGAAAACATCACTATACACATCACTCTACACGACATTGAAAACATCACTCTACACAACACTCTACAGAACATTGAAAACATCACTCTACACATCACTCTACACAACATTGAAAACATCACTCTGCACATCACTCTACACAATATTGAAAACATCACTCTGCACAGCACTCTACACAACATTGAAAACATCACTCTACACAACAATCTACACAACATTGAAAACATCACTCTACACAACATTGAAAACATCACTCTACACAACAATCTACACAACATTGAAAACATCACTCTATATATCACTCTACACAACATTGAAAACATCACTCCACACAGCACTCTACACAGCATTGAAAATATCACTCCACACATCACTCTACACAACATTGAAAACATCACTCTATACATCACTCCACACAACATTGTAAACATCACTCTACACATGACTCTACACAACATTGAAAAAATCACTCTGTACCCCTCTCTGCACAACATTGAATACATCACTCTCTACATCAATCTACAGAACATTGAAAATATCACTCTACACATCACTCTCCACAACATTTAAATATCACGCTACACATCACTCTACATAACACTGAAATCATCACTCTACACATCACTCTGCACAACATTGAAAACATCACTCTACACATCACTCAACACAACATTGAAAACATCACTCTACACATCACTCGACACAACATTGAAAACATCACTATACACATCACTCTACACAACATTGAAAACATCACTCTGCGCAACAATCTACACAACATTGAAAACATCACTCTACACATCACTCTACACAACATTGAAAACATCACTCTACACAGCACTCTACACAGCATTGAAAACATCACTCTACACATCACTCTACACAACATTGAAAACATCACTCTATACATCACTCTACACAACATTGTAAACACCACTCTACACATGACTTACACAACATTGAAAAAATCACTCTGTACCCCACTCTGCACAACATTGAAAACATCACTCTACACATCACTCTACACAACATGGAAAACATCACTCTACACAACAATCTATACAATATTGAAAATATCACTATGCACCTCACTCTGCACAACATTGAAAACATCACTCTACACATCACTCTACACAACATTGCAAACATCACTCTATACATCACTTTACACAGCATTGTAAACATCACTCTACACATCACTCTGCACAACATTGAGAACATCACTCTGCACATCACTCTACACAACATTGAAAACATCACTCTACACATCACTCGACACAACATTGAAAACTTTACTCTACATATCACTCTACAGAACATTGAAAACATCACTCTACACATCATTCTGCACAACATTGAAAACATCACTCTATACATCACTCTGCACAACATTGTAAACATCACTCTGCACATGACTCTACACAACATTGAAAAAATCACTCTGTATCCCACTCTGCACAACATTCAATACATCACTCTATACATCACTCCATACAACATAGAAAACATCACTCTGCACCTCACTCTACACAACATTGAAAACATCACTCTACACAACAATCTACACAACATTGAAATATCACGCTACACATCACTCTACACAACATTGAAATCATCACTCTACACATCACTCTGCACAACATTGAAAACATCACTCTACACATCACTCTACACAACATTGAAAACATCACTCTACCCATCACTCGACACAACATTGAAAACATCAATCTACACAGCACTCTACACAACATTGAAAACATTACTCAACACATCACTCTACACAACATTGAATACATCACTCTACACAGCACTCTACACAGCATTGAAAACATCACTCTACACATCACTCTACACAACATTGAAAACATCACTCTATACATCACTCTACACAACATTGCAAACATCACTCTACACATCACTCTCCACAACATTTAAATATCACGCTACACATCACTCTACATAACACTGAAATCATCACTCTACACATCACTCTGCACAACATTGAAAACATCACTCTACACATCACTCTACACAACATTGAAAACATCACTCTACACATCACTCGACACAACATTGAAAACATCACTATACACATCACTCTACACAACATTGAAAACATCACTCTACACAACAATCTACACAACATTGAAAACATCACTCTACACATCACTCTAGGCAACATTGAAAACATCACTCTACGCAACAATCTACACAACATTGAAAACATCAATCTACACATCACTCTACACAACATTGAAAACATCACTCTGCACAGCACTCTACACAGCATTGAAAACATCACTCTACACATCACTCTACACAACATTGAAAACATCACTGTACACATCACTCTACACAACATGGAAAACATCACTCTACACAACAATCTATACAATATTGAAAATATCACTCTGCACCTCACTCTGCACAACATTGAAAACATCACTCTACACATCACTCTACACAATATTGCAAACATCACTCTATACATCACTTTACACAGCATTGTAAACATCACTCTACACATCACTCTGCACAACATTGAGAACATCACTCTGCACATCACTCTACACAACATTGAAAACATCACTCTACACATCACTCGACACAACATTGAAAACATTACTCTACATATCACTCTACAGAACATTGAAAACATCACTCTACACATCATTCTGCACAACATTGAAAACATCACTCTATACATCACTCTGCACAACATTGTAAACATCACTCTGCACATGACTCTACACAACATTGAAAAAATCACTCTGTATCCCACTCTGCACAACATTGAATACATCACTCTATACATCACTCTATACAACATAGACAACATCACTCTGCACCTCACTCTGCACAACATTGAAAACATCACTCTACACATCACTTCACACAACATTGAAAACATCACTCTATACATCACTCTACACTGCTTTGGAAACATCACTCTACACATCACTCTGCACAACATTGAGAACGTCACTCTGCACATCACTCTACACAACATTGAAAACATCACTCTTACATCACTTCACACAACATTGAAAACATCACTCTATACATCACTCTACACTGCTTTGTAAACATCACTCTACACATCACTCTGCACAACATTGAGAACGTCACTCTGCACATCACTCTACACAACATTGAAAACATCACTCTACACATCACTCGACACAACATTGAATACATTACTCTACATATCACTCTACAGAACATTGAAAACATCACTCTACACATCACTCTCACAACATTGAAAACATCACTCTATACATCACTCTACACAACATTGTAAACATCACTCTGCACATGACTCTACACAACATTGAAAAAATCACTCTGTATCCCACTCTGCACAACATTGAATACATCACTCTATACGTCACTCTACAGAACATTGAAAACATCACTCTACACCTCACTCTCCACAACATTGAAATATCACGCTACACATCACTCTACACAACATTGATATCATCACTCTACACATCACTCTACACAACATTGAAAACATCACTCTATATATCACTCTACACAACATTGAAAACATCACTCTACACATCGCTCGACACAACATTGAAAAGGTCACTCTACACATCACTCTACACATCACTCTAAACAACATTGAAAACATCACTCTACACATCACTCTACACAACACTGAAAACATCACTCAAAACATCACTCTGCACAACATTGAAAACATCATTCTACACATCACTCTACAGAACATTGAAAACATCACTCTACACATCACTCGACACAACATTGTAAACATCACTCTAAACATCACTCTGCACACCATTGAAAACATCACTCTACACTTCACTCTACACAACATTGAAAACATCACTCTACACAACAATCTACACAACATTGAAAACATCAATCTACACATCACTCTGCAGAATATTGAAAACATCACACTACACATCACTCTACACAACATTGAAAACATCACTCTACATATCACTCTACACAACATTGAAAACATCACTCTACACATCACTCTACACAACATTGAAAACATCACTCTACACTACATTGAAAACATCACTCTACACATGACTCTACACAACATTGAAAATATCACTCTATACATCACTCCGCACAACATTGAAAACATCACTCTACACATCAATCGACACAACATTGAAAATATCACTCTACACAACATTGAAAACATCACTCTACACAACAATCTACACAACATTGAAAACATCACTCTATATATCACTCTACACAACATTGAAAACATCACTCCACACAGCACTCTACACAGCATTGAAAATAACACTCCACACATCACTCTACACAACATTGAAAACATCACTCTATACATCACTCCACACAACATTGTAAACATCACTCTACACATGACACTACACAACATTGAAAAAATCACTCTGTACCCCACTCTGCACAACATTGAATACATCACTCTCTACATCACTCTACAGAACATTGAAAACATCACTCTACACATCACTCTCCACAACATTTAAATATCACGCTACACATCACTCTACATAACACTGAAATCATCACTCTACACATCACTCTGCACAACATTGAAAACATCACTCTACACATCACTCAACACAACATTGAAAACATCACTCTACACATCACTCGACACAACATTGAAAACATCACTATACACATCACTCTACACAACATTGAAAACATCACTCTACGCAACAATCTACACAACATTGAAAACATCACTCTACACATCACTCTACACAACATTGAAAACATCACTCTACACAGCACTCTACACAGCATTGAAAACATCACTCTGCACATCACTCTACACAACATTGAAAACATCACTCTATACATCACTCTACACAACATTGTAAACACCACTCTACACATGACTCTACACAACATTGAAAAAATCACTCTGTACCCCACTCTGCACAACATTGAAAACATCACTCTACACATCACTCGACACAACATTGAATACATTACTCTACATATCACTCTACAGAACATTGAAAACATCACTCTACACATCACTCTCACAACATTGAAAACATCACTCTATACATCACTCTACACAACATTGTAAACATCACTCTGCACATGACTCTACACAACATTGAAAAAATCACTCTGTATCCCACTCTGCACAACATTGAATACATCACTCTATAAGTCACTCTACAGAACATTGAAAACATCACTCTACACCTCACTCTCCACAACATTGAAATATCACGCTACACATCACTCTACACAACATTGAAATCATCACTCTACACATCACTCTGCACAACATTGAAAACATCACTCTACACATCACTCTACACAACATTGAAAACATCACTCTACCCATCACTCGACACAACATTGAAAACATCAATCTACACAGCACTCTACACAACATTGAAAACATTACTCAACACATCACTCTACACAACATTGAAAACATCACTCTACACAGCACTCTACACAGCATTGAAAACATCACTCTACACATCACTCTACACAACATTGAAAACATCACTCTATACATCACTCTACACAACATTGCAAACATCACTCTACACATCACTCTCCACAACATTTAAATATCACGCTACACATCACTCTACATAACACTGAAATCATCACTCTACACATCACTCTGCACAACATTGAAAACATCACTCTACACATCACTCTACACAACATTGAAAACATCACTCTACACATCACTCGACACAACATTGAAAACATCACTATACACATCACTCTACACAACATTGAAAACATCACTCTACACAACAATCTACACAACATTGAAAACATCAATCTACACATCACTCTAGGCAACATTGAAAACATCACTCTACGCAACAATCTACACAACATTGAAAACATCAATCTACACATCACTCTACACAACATTGAAAACATCACTCTGCACAGCACTCTACACAGCATTGAAAACATCACTCTACACATCACTCTACACAACATTGAAAACATCACTGTACACATCACTCTACACAACATGGAAAACATCACTCTACACAACAATCTATACAATATTGAAAATATCACTCTGCACCTCACTCTGCACAACATTGAAAACATCACTCTACACATCACTCTACACAATATTGCAAACATCACTCTATACATCACTTTACACAGCATTGTAAACATCACTCTACACATCACTCTGCACAACATTGAGAACATCACTCTGCACATCACTCTACACAACATTGAAAACATCACTCTACACATCACTCGACACAACATTGAAAACATTACTCTACATATCACTCTACAGAACATTGAAAACATCACTCTACACATCATTCTGCACAACATTGAAAACATCACTCTATACATCACTCTGCACAACATTGTAAACATCACTCTGCACATGACTCTACACAACATTGAAAAAATCACTCTGTATCCCACTCTGCACAACATTGAATACATCACTCTATACATCACTCTATACAACATAGACAACATCACTCTGCACCTCACTCTGCACAACATTGAAAACATCACTCTACACATCACTTCACACAACATTGAAAACATCACTCTATACATCACTCTACACTGCTTTGGAAACATCACTCTACACATCACTCTGCACAACATTGAGAACGTCACTCTGCACATCACTCTACACAACATTGAAAACATCACTCTACACATCACTCGACACAACATTGAATACATTACTCTACATATCACTCTACAGAACATTGAAAACATCACTCTACACATCACTCTCACAACATTGAAAACATCACTCTATACATCACTCTACACAACATTGTAAACATCACTCTGCACATGACTCTACACAACATTGAAAAAATCACTCTGTATCCCACTCTGCACAACATTAAATACATCACTCTATACGTCACTCTACAGAACATTGAAAACATCACTCTACACCTCACTCTCCACAACATTGAAATATCACGCTACACATCACTCTACACAACATTGAAATCATCACTCTACACATCACTCTGCACAACATTGAAAACATCACTCTACACATCACTCTACACAACATTGAAAACATCACTCTACACATCACTCGACACAACATTGAAAACATCAATCTACACAGCACTCTACACAAGATTGAAAACATTACTCAACACATCACTCTACACAACATTGAAAACATCACTCTACACAGCATTGAAAACATCACTCTACACATCACTCTACACAACATTGAAAACATCACTCTATACATCACTCTGCACAACATTGTAAACATCACTCTACACATGACTCTGCACAACATTGAAAAAATCACTCTCTACCCCACTCTGCACAACATTGAAAACATCACTCTACACATCACTCTACACAACATTGAAAACATCACTCTACACAACAATCTATACAATATTGAAAATATCACTCTACACCTCACTCTGCACAACATTGAAAACATCACTCTACACATCACTCTACACAGCATTGAAAACATCACTCTATACATCACTCTACACAGCATTGTAAACATCACTCTGCACATCACTCTGCACAACATTGAGAACATCACTCTGCACATCACTCTACACAACATTGAAAACATCACTCTACACATCACTCGACACAACATTGAAAACATTACTCTACATATCACTCTACAGAACATTGAAAACATCACTCTACACATCATTCTGCACAACATTGAAAACATCACTCTACACATTACTCTACACAACATTGAAAAAATCACTCTGTATCCCACTCTGCACAACATTGAATACATCACTCTATACATCACTGTATACAACATAGAAAACATCACTCTGCACCTCACTCTGCACAACATTGAAAACATCACTCTACACATCATTCTACACAACATTGAAAACAACACTCTATACATCACTCTACACTGCTTTGTAAACATCACTCTACACATCACTCTGCACAACATTGAGAACATCACTCTGCACATCACTCTACACAACATTGAAAATATCACTCTGCACATCACTCTCACAACATTTAAAACATCACTCTATACATCACTCTACACAACATTGTAAACATCACTCTGCACATGACTCTACACAACATTGAAAAAATCACTCTGTATCCCACTCTGCACAACATTGAATACATCACTCTATACGTCACTCTACAGAACATTGAAAACATCACTCTACACCTCACTCTCCACAACATTGAAATATCACGCTACACATCACTCTACACAACATTGAAATCATCACTCTACACATCACTCTGCACAACATTGAAAACATCACTCTACACATCACTCTACACAACATTGAAAACATCACTCTACAAATCACTCGACACAACATTGAAAACATCAGTCTACACAGCACTCTACACAACATTGAAAACATTACTCAACACATCACTCTGCACAACTATGAAAACATCACATGCACATCACTCTGCACAACATTGGAAACATCACTCTACATATCACTCTGCACAAAATTGAAAACATCACTCTACACAACATTAAAAACATCACTCTACACATCACTCTCCACAACATTGAAAACATCACTCTACACTACATTGAAAACATCACTCTACACATGACTCTACACAACACTGAAAACATCACTCAACACATCACTCGACACAACATTGAAAACATCAATCTACACAGCACTCTACACAACATTGAAAACATTACTCTACACATCACTCGACACAACATTGAAAACATCACTCTTTACATCACCTTGCACAACATTGAAAACATAATTCTGTACATCACTCTGCACAACATTGAAAACATCACTCTGCACCTCACTCTGCACAACACTGAAAACATCACTCCACACATCACTCTACACAACATTGAAAACATCACTCTACACATCACTCTACATAACATTGAAAACATCACTATACACTTCACTTTACACAACATTGAAAACATCACTCAAAACATCACTCTACACAACATTGAAAACATCACTCTGCACATCATTCTGCACAACATTGAAAACATCACTCTACACAGCACTCTACACAGCATTGAAAACATCACTCTACACATCACTCTACACAACATTGAAAACATCACTCTATACATCACTCTACACAACATTGTAAACATCACTCTACACATGACTCTACACATCATTGAAAAAATCACTCTGTACCGCACGTTGCACAACATTGAATACATCACTCTATACATCACTCTACAGAACATTGAAAACATCACTCTACACATCACTCTCCACAAAATTTAAATATCACGCTACACATCACTCTACACAACATTGAAATCATCACTCTACACATCACTCTGCACAACATTGAAAACATCACTCTACACATCACTCTACACAACATTGAAAACATCACTCTACACATCACTCGACACAACATTGAAAACATCACTTTTCACATCACTCTGCACAGCATTGAAAACATCACTCGACACAACACTCTGCACAACATTGAAAACATCACTCTACACATCACTCTGCACAACATTGAAAACATCATTCTACACATCACTCTACACAACATTGAAAACATCACTCTACACATCACTCTACACAACATTGAAAACATCACTCTACACTACATTGAAAACATCACTCTACACATGACTCTACACAACATTGAAAATATCACTCTATACATCACTCGACACAACATTGAAAAAATCACTCTACACATCAGTCTACACAACATTGTAAACATCACTCTACACATCACTCTACACACCATTGAAAACATCACTCTGTACCCCACGTTGCACAACATTGAATACATCACTCTATACATCACTCTACAGAACATTGAAAACATCACTCTACACATCACTCTCCACAACATTTAAATATCACGCTACACATCACTCTACACAACATTGAAATCATCACTCTACACATCACTCTGCACAACATTGAAAACATCACTCTACACATCACTCTGCACAACATTGAAAACATCACTCTACACATCACTCTGCACAACATTGAAAACATCATTCTACACATCACTCTGCACAACATTGAAAACATCACTCTACACATCACTCTGCACAACATTGGAAACATCACTCTACATATCACTCTGCACACAATTGAAAACATCACTCTACACAACATTGAAAACATCACTCTACACATCACTCTACACAACATTGAAAACATCACTCTACACTACATTGAAAACATCACTCTACACATGACTCTACACAACATTGAAAATATCACTCTATACATCACTCGACACAACATTGAAAAAATCACTCTACACATCAGTCTACACAACATTGTAAACATCACTCTAAACATCACTCTACACACCATTGGAAACATCACTCTACACATCACTCTACACAACACTGAAAACATCACTCAACACATCACTCGACACAACATTGAAAACATCAATCTACACAGCACTCTACACAACATTGAAAACATTACTCAACACATCACTCGACACAACATTGAAAACATCACTCTTTACATCACTCTGCACAACATTGAAAACTTAATTCTGTACATCACTCTGCACAACATTGAAATCATCACTCTTCACATCACTCTGCACAACATTGAAAACATCACTCTACACATCACTCTGCACAACATTGAAAATATCACTCTACACTTCATTTTACACAACATTGAAAACATCACTCAACACATCACTCTTCACAACATTGAAAACATCACTCTGCACATCACTCTACACAATATTGAAAACATCACTCTACGCAGCACTCTACACAACATTGAAAACATCACTCTACATACAATCTACAAAACATTGAAAACATCACTCTACACATCACTCTACACAATATTGAAAACATCACTCGACACAACATTGAAAACATTACTCTACACATCACTCTACTCAACATTGAAAACATCACTCTACACATCACTCTACACAACATTGTAAACATCACTCTACACATGAGTCTACACAACATTGAAAAAATCACTCTGTACATCATTCTGCACAACATTGAAAACATCAATCTACACAACACTCTACAGAACATTGAAAACATCACTCTACACATCACTCTACACAACATTGAAAACATCACTCTGTACCTCATTCTGCACAACATTGAAAACATCACTCTACACATAACTCTACACAACATTGAAAACATCACTCTATATATCACTCTACACAACATTGAAAACATCACTCTACACATCGCTCGACACAACATTGAAAAAATCACTCTACACATCACTCTACACATCACTCTAAACAACATTGAAAACATCACTCTACACATCACTCTACACAAAACTGAAAACATCACTCAAAACATCACTCTGCACAACATTGAAAACATCATTCTACACATCACTCTACAGAACATTGAAAACATCACTCTACACATCACTCGACACAACATTGTAAACATCACTCTACACATCACTCTGCACACCATTGAAAACATCACTCTACACTTCACTCTACACAACATTGATAACATCACTCTACACAACAATCTACACAACATTGAAAACATCAATCTACACATCACTCTGCAGAATATTGAAAACATCACTCTACACATCACTCTACACAACATTGAAAACATCACTCTACATATCACTCTACACAACATTGAAAACATCACTCTACACATCACTCTACACAACATTGAAAACATCACTCTACACTACATTGAAAACATCACTCTACACATGACTCTACACAACATTGAAAATATCACTCTATACATCACTCGACACAACATTGAAAAAATCACTCTGCACATCAGTCTACACAACATTGTAAACATCACTCTACCCATCACTCTAAACACCATTGAAAACATCACTCTACACATCACTCTACACAACACTGAAAACATCACTCAAAATATCACTCTACACAACATTGAAAACATCAATCTACACATCACTCTACAGAACATTGAAAACATCACTCTACACATCACTCGACACAACATTGTAAACATCACTCTACACATCACTCTGCACACCATTGAAAACATCACTCTACACTTCACTCTACACAACATTGAAAACATCACTCTACACAACAATCTACACAACATTGAAAACATAAATCTACACATCACTCTGCAGAATATTGAAAACATCACTCTACACATCACTCTACACAACATTCAAAACATCACTCTACGTATCACTCTACACAACATTGAAAACATCACTCTACACATCACTCTACACAACATTGAAAACATCACTCTACACTACATTGAAAACATCACTCTACACATGACTCTACACAACATTGAAAATATCACGCTATACATCACTCTGCACAACATTGAACACATCACTCTACACATCAATCGACACAACATTGAAAATATCACTCTACATATCACTCTGCACAACATTGAAAACATCACTCTACACATCACTCTGTACAACATAGAAAACATCACTCTGCACCTCACTCTGCACAACATTGAAAACATCACTCTACACATCACTCCAAACAACATTGAAAACATCACTCTACACATCACTCAGCACAACATTGAAAACATCACTCTACACATCACTCTGCACAACATTGAAAACATCACTCTACACAACTTTGAAAACATCACTCTACACTTCACTCTACACAACATTGAAAACATCACTCAACACATCACTCTACACAACATTGAAAACATCACTCTGCACATCACTCTACACAACATTGAAAACATCACTCTACACAGCACTCGACACAACATTGAAAACATCACTCTACACATCACTCTCCACAAAATTTAAATATCACGCTACACATCACTCTACACAACATTGAAATCATCACTCTACACATCACTCTGCACAACATTGAAAACATCACTCTACACATCACTCTACACAACATTGAAAACATCACTCTACACATCACTCGACACAACATTGAAAACATCACTTTTCACATCACTCTGCACAGCATTGAAAACATCACTCGACACAACACTCTGCACAACATTGAAAACATCACTCTACACATCACTCTGCACAACATTGAAAACATCATTCTACACATCACTCTACACAACATTGAAAACATCACTCTACACATCACTCTACACAACATTGAAAACATCACTCTACACTACATTGAAAACATCACTCTACACATGACTCTACACAACATTGAAAATATCACTCTATACATCACTCGACACAACATTGAAAAAATCACTCTACACATCAGTCTACACAACATTGTAAACATCACTCTACACATCACTCTACACACCATTGAAAACATCACTCTGTACCCCACGTTGCACAACATTGAATACATCACTCTATACATCACTCTACAGAACATTGAAAACATCACTCTACACATCACTCTCCACAACATTTAAATATCACGCTACACATCACTCTACACAACATTGAAATCATCACTCTACACATCACTCTGCACAACATTGAAAACATCACTCTACACATCACTCTGCACAACATTGAAAACATCACTCTACACATCACTCTGCACAACATTGAAAACATCATTCTACACATCACTCTGCACAACATTGAAAACATCACTCTACACATCACTCTGCACAACATTGGAAACATCACTCTACATATCACTCTGCACACAATTGAAAACATCACTCTACACAACATTGAAAACATCACTCTACACATCACTCTACACAACATTGAAAACATCACTCTACACTACATTGAAAACATCACTCTACACATGACTCTACACAACATTGAAAATATCACTCTATACATCACTCGACACAACATTGAAAAAATCACTCTACACATCAGTCTACACAACATTGTAAACATCACTCTAAACATCACTCTACACACCATTGGAAACATCACTCTACACATCACTCTACACAACACTGAAAACATCACTCAACACATCACTCGACACAACATTGAAAACATCAATCTACACAGCACTCTACACAACATTGAAAACATTACTCAACACATCACTCGACACAACATTGAAAACATCACTCTTTACATCACTCTGCACAACATTGAAAACTTAATTCTGTACATCACTCTGCACAACATTGAAATCATCACTCTTCACATCACTCTGCACAACATTGAAAACATCACTCTACACATCACTCTGCACAACATTGAAAATATCACTCTACACTTCATTTTACACAACATTGAAAACATCACTCAACACATCACTCTTCACAACATTGAAAACATCACTCTGCACATCACTCTACACAATATTGAAAACATCACTCTACGCAGCACTCTACACAACATTGAAAACATCACTCTACATACAATCTACAAAACATTGAAAACATCACTCTACACATCACTCTACACAATATTGAAAACATCACTCGACACAACATTGAAAACATTACTCTACACATCACTCTACTCAACATTGAAAACATCACTCTACACATCACTCTACACAACATTGTAAACATCACTCTACACATGAGTCTACACAACATTGAAAAAATCACTCTGTACATCATTCTGCACAACATTGAAAACATCAATCTACACAACACTCTACAGAACATTGAAAACATCACTCTACACATCACTCTACACAACATTGAAAACATCACTCTGTACCTCATTCTGCACAACATTGAAAACATCACTCTACACATAACTCTACACAACATTGAAAACATCACTCTATATATCACTCTACACAACATTGAAAACATCACTCTACACATCGCTCGACACAACATTGAAAAAATCACTCTACACATCACTCTACACATCACTCTAAACAACATTGAAAACATCACTCTACACATCACTCTACACAAAACTGAAAACATCACTCAAAACATCACTCTGCACAACATTGAAAACATCATTCTACACATCACTCTACAGAACATTGAAAACATCACTCTACACATCACTCGACACAACATTGTAAACATCACTCTACACATCACTCTGCACACCATTGAAAACATCACTCTACACTTCACTCTACACAACATTGATAACATCACTCTACACAACAATCTACACAACATTGAAAACATCAATCTACACATCACTCTGCAGAATATTGAAAACATCACTCTACACATCACTCTACACAACATTGAAAACATCACTCTACATATCACTCTACACAACATTGAAAACATCACTCTACACATCACTCTACACAACATTGAAAACATCACTCTACACTACATTGAAAACATCACTCTACACATGACTCTACACAACATTGAAAATATCACTCTATACATCACTCGACACAACATTGAAAAAATCACTCTGCACATCAGTCTACACAACATTGTAAACATCACTCTACCCATCACTCTAAACACCATTGAAAACATCACTCTACACATCACTCTACACAACACTGAAAACATCACTCAAAATATCACTCTACACAACATTGAAAACATCAATCTACACATCACTCTACAGAACATTGAAAACATCACTCTACACATCACTCGACACAACATTGTAAACATCACTCTACACATCACTCTGCACACCATTGAAAACATCACTCTACACTTCACTCTACACAACATTGAAAACATCACTCTACACAACAATCTACACAACATTGAAAACATAAATCTACACATCACTCTGCAGAATATTGAAAACATCACTCTACACATCACTCTACACAACATTCAAAACATCACTCTACGTATCACTCTACACAACATTGAAAACATCACTCTACACATCACTCTACACAACATTGAAAACATCACTCTACACTACATTGAAAACATCACTCTACACATGACTCTACACAACATTGAAAATATCACGCTATACATCACTCTGCACAACATTGAACACATCACTCTACACATCAATCGACACAACATTGAAAATATCACTCTACATATCACTCTGCACAACATTGAAAACATCACTCTACACATCACTCTGTACAACATAGAAAACATCACTCTGCACCTCACTCTGCACAACATTGAAAACATCACTCTACACATCACTCCAAACAACATTGAAAACATCACTCTACACATCACTCAGCACAACATTGAAAACATCACTCTACACATCACTCTGCACAACATTGAAAACATCACTCTACACAACTTTGAAAACATCACTCTACACTTCACTCTACACAACATTGAAAACATCACTCAACACATCACTCTACACAACATTGAAAACATCACTCTGCACATCACTCTACACAACATTGAAAACATCACTCTACATATCACTCTGCACAACATTGAAAACATCACTCTACACATCACTCTGTACAACATAGAAAACATCACTCTGCACCTCACTCTGCACAACATTGAAAACATCACTCTACACATCACTCCAAACAACATTGAAAACATCACTCTACACATCACTCAGCACAACATTGAAAACATCACTCTACACATCACTCTGCACAACATTGAAAACATCACTCTACACAACTTTGAAAACATCACTCTACACTTCACTCTACACAACATTGAAAACATCACTCAACACATCACTCTACACAACATTGAAAACATCACTCTGCACATCACTCTACACAACATTGAAAACATCACTCTACAGAGCACTAGACACAACATTGAAAACATCACTCTACACAACAATCTACACAACATTGAAAAGATCACTCTACACATCACTCTACACAACATTGAAAACATCACTCTACACATCAATCTATACAATATTGAATACATCACTCTACACATCACTCCACACAACATTGAAAACATCACTCTACATATCACTCTGCACAACATTGAAAACATCACTATACATATCACATCATTCTACACAACATTGAAAACATCAATCTACACATAATTCTGCAGAATATTGAAAACATCACTGTACACAACACTCTACACAACATTGTAAACATCACTCTATACATCACTCTACACAGCATTGTAAACATCACTCTACACATCACTCTGCACAACATTGAGAACATCACTCTGCACATCACTCTACACAACATTGAAATCATCACCCTACACATCACTCTGCACAACATTGAAAACATCACTCTACACATCACTCGACACAACATTGAATACATTACTCTACATATCACTCTACAGAACATTGAAAACATCACTCTACACATCACTCTCACAACATTGAAAACATCACTCTATACATCACTCTACACAACATTGTAAACATCACTCTGCACATGACTCTACACAACATTGAAAAAATCACACTGTATCCCACTCTGCACAACATTGAATACATCACTCTATACGTCACTCTACAGAACATTGAAAACATCACTCTACACCTCACTCTCCACAACATTGAAATATCACGCTACACATCACTCTACACAACATTGAAATCATCACTCTACACATCACTCTACACAACATTGAAAACATCACTCTATATATCACTCTACACAACATTGAAAACATCACTCTACACATCGCTCGACACAACATTGAAAAAATCACTCTACACATCACTCTACACATCACTCTAAACAACATTGAAAACATCACTCTACACATCACTCTACACAACACTGAAAACATCACTCAAAACATCACTCTGCACAACATTGAAAACATCATTCTACACATCACTCTACAGAACATTGAAAACATCACTCTACACATCACTCGACACAACATTGTAAACATCACTCTACACATCACTCTGCACACCATTGAAAACATCACTCTACACTTCACTCTACACAACATTGAAAACATCACTCTACACAACAATCTACACAACATTGAAAACATCAATCTACAAATCACTCTGCAGAATATTGAAAACATCACTCTACACATCACTCTACACAACATTGAAAACATCACTCTACATATCACTCTACACAACATTGAAAACATCATTCTACACATCACTCTACACAACATTGAAAACATCACTCTACACTACATTGAAAACATCACTCTACACATGACTCTACACAACATTGAAAATATCACTATATACATCACTCGACACAACATTGAAAAAATCACTCTGCACATCAGTCTACACAACATTGTAAACATCACGCTACACATCACTCTAAACACCATTGAAAACATCACTCTACACATCACTCTACACAACACTGAAAACATCACTCAAAATATCACTCTACACAAAATTGAAAACATCAATCTACACATCACTCTACAGAACATTGAAAACATCACTCTACACATCACTCGACACAACATTGTAAACATCACTCTACACATCACTCTGCACACCATTGAAAACATCACTCTACACATCACTCTACACAACATTGAAAACATCACTCTACACAACAATCTACACAACATTGTAAACATCAATCTACACATCACTCTGCAGAATATTGAAAACATCACTCTACACATCACTCGACACAACATTGAAAACATCACTCTACATATCACTCTACACAACATTGAAAACATCACTCTACACATCACTCTACACACCATTGAAAACATCACTCTACACTACATTGAAAACATCACTCTACACATGACTCTACACAACATTGAAAATATCACTCTATACATCACTCTGCACAACATTGAAAACATCACTCTACACATCAATCGACACAACATTGAAAATATCACTCTACATATCACTCTGCACAACATTGAAAACATCACTCTACACATCACTCTGTACAACATAGAAAACATCACTCTGCATCTCACTCTGCACAACATTGAAAACATCACTCTACACATCACTCCAAACAACATTGAAAACATCACTCTACACATCACTCAGCACAACATTGAAAACATCACTCCACACATCACTCTACACAACTTTGAAAACATCACTCTACACTTCACTCTACACAACATTGAAAACATCACTCAAAATATCACTCTACACAAAATTGAAAACATCAATCTACACATCACTCTACAGAACAGTGAAAACATCACTCTACACATCACTCGACACAACATTGTAAACATCACTCTACACATCACTCTGCACACCATTGAAAACATCACTCTACACTTCACTCTACACAACATTGAAAACATCACTCTACACAACAATCTACACAACATTGTAAACATCAATCTACACATCACTCTGCAGAATATTGAAAACATCACTCTACACATCACTCGACACAACATTGAAAACATCACTCTACATATCACTCTACACAACATTGAAAACATCACTCTACACATCACTCTACACACCATTGAAAACATCACTCTACACTACATTGAAAACATCACTCTACACATGACTCTACACAACATTGAAAATATCACTCTATACATCACTCTGCACAACATTGAAAACATCACTCTACACATCAATCGACACAACATTGAAAATATCACTCTACATATCACTCTGCACAACATTGAAAACATCACTCTACACATCACTCTGTACAACATAGAAAACATCACTCTGCACCTCACTCTGCACAACATTGAAAACATCACTCTACACATCACTCCAAACAACATTGAAAAAATCACTCTACACATCACTCAGCACAACATTGAAAACATCACTCTACACATCACTCTACACAACTTTGAAAACATCACTCTACACTTCACTCTACACAACATTGAAAACATCACTCAACACATCACTCTACACAACATTGAAAACATCACTCTGCACATCACTCTACACAACATTGAAAACATCACTCTACAGAGCACTCGACACAACATTGAAAACATCACTCTACACAACAATCTACACAACATTGAAAAGATCACTCTACACATCACTCTACACAACATTGAAAACATCACTCTACACATCAATCTATACAATATTGAATACATCACTCTATACATCAATCCACACAACATTGAAAACATCACTCTACATATCACTCTGCACAACATTGAAAACATCACTATACATATCACATCATTCTACACAACATTGAAAACATCAATCTACACATCATTCTGCAGAATATTGAAAACTTCACTGTACACAACACTCTACACAACATTGTAAACATAACTCTATACATCACTCTACTCAGCATTGTAAACATCACTCTACACATCACTCTGCACAACATTGAGAACATCACTCTGCACATCACTCTACACAACATTGAAATCATCACTCTACACATCACTCTGCACAACATTGAATACATCACTCTACACATCACTCGACACAACATTGAAAACATCACTCTACACAGCACTCTACACAGCATTGAAAACATCACTCTACACATCACTCTACACAACATTGAAAACATCACTCTATACATCACTCTACACAACATTGCAAACATCACTCTACACATGACTCTGCACAACATTGAAAAAATCACTCTGTACCCCACTCTGCACGACATTGAAAACATCACTCTACACATCACTCAACACAACATTGAAAACATCACTCTACACAACAATCTATACAATATTTAAAATATCACTCTACACCTCACTCTGCACAACATTGAAAACATCACTCTACACATCACTCTACACAGCATTGAAAACATCACTCTATACATCACTCTACACAGCATTGTAAACATCACTCTGCAAATCACTCTGCACAACCTTGAGAACATCACTCTGCATATCACTCTACACAACATTGAAAACATCACTCTACACATCACTCGACACAACATTGAAAACATTACTCTACATATCACTCTACAGAACATTGAAAACATCACTCTACACATCACTCTACAGAACATTGAAAACATCACTCTACACATCACTCTCCACAACATTGAAAACATCACTCTACACATCACTCTAGGCAACATTGAAAACATCACTCTACGCAACAATCTACACAACATTGAAAACATCACTCTACACATCACTCTACACAACATTGAAAACATCACTCTACACAGCACTCTACACAGCATTGAAAACATCACTCTACACATCACTCTACACAACATTGAAAACATCACTGTACACATCACTCTACACAACATGGAAAACATCACTCTACACAACAATCTATACAATATTGAAAATATCACTCTGCACCTCACTCTGCACAACATTGAAGACATCACTCTACACATCACTCTACACAATATTGCAAACATCACTCTATAAATCACTTTACACAGCATTGTAAACATCACTCTACACATCACTCTGCACCACATTGAGAACATCACTCTGCACATCACTCTACACAACATTGAAAACATCACTCTACACATCACTCGACACAACATTGAAAACATTACTCTACATATCACTCTACAGAACATTGAAAACATCACTCTACACATCATTCTGCACAACATTGAAAACATCACTCTATACATCACTCTGCACAACATTGTAAACATCACTCTGCACATGACTCTACACAACATTGAAAAAATCACTCTGCATCCCACTCTGCAAAACATTGAATACATCACTCTATACATCACTCTATACAACATAGAAAACATCACTCTGCACCTCACTCTGCACAACATTGAAAACATCACTCTACACATCACTTCACACAACATTGAAAACATCACTCTATACATCACTCTACACTGCTTTGGAAACATCATTCTACACATCACTCTGCACAACATTGAGAACGTCACTCTGCACATCACTCTACACAACATTGAAAACATCACTCTACACATCACTCGACACAACATTGAATACATTACTCTACATATCACTCTACAGAACATTGAAAACATCACTCTACACATCACGCTCACAACATTGAAAACATCACTCTACACATCACTCTACACAACATTGAAAACATCACTCTACAAATCACTCGACACAACATTGAAAACATCAATCTACACAGCACTCTACACAACATTGAAAACATTACTCAACACATCACTCTGCACAACTATGAAAACATCACATGCACATCACTCTGCACAACATTGAAAACATCACTCTACACATCACTCTCCACAACATTGAAATCATCACTCTACACATCACTCTGCACAACATTGAAAACATCACTCTACACTTCACTTTACACAACATTGAAAACATCACTCAACACATCAATCTACACAATATTGAAAACATTACTCGACACAGCACTCTACCCAACATTGAAAACATCACTCCACACAACAATCTACACAACAATGAAAAAATCACTCTACACATCACTCAACACAACATTGAAAACATCACTCTACACATCAATCTATACAATATTGAAAACATCACTCGACACATCACTCCACACAACTTTGAAAACATCACTCTACATATCACTCTGCACAACATTGAAAACATCACTCTACACATCAATCGACACAACATTGAAAATATCACTCTACATATCACTCTGCACAACATTGAAAACATCACTCTACACATCACTCTGTACAACATAGAAAACATCACTCTGCACCTCACTCTGCACAACATTGAAAACATCACTCTACACATCACTCCAAACAACATTGAAAACATCACTCTACACATCACTCAGCACAACATTGAAAACATCACTCTACACATCACTCTGCACAACATTGAAAACATCACTCTACACATCACTCTACACAACTTTGAAAACATCACTCTACACTTCACTCTACACAACATTGAAAACATCACTCAACACATCACTCTACACAACATTGAAAACATCACTCTGCACATCACTCTACACAACATTGAAAACATCACTCTACAGAGCACTCGACACAACATAGAAAACATCACTCTACACAACAATCTACACAACATTGAAAAGATCACTCTACACATCACTCTACACAACATTGAAAACATCACTCTACACATCAATCTATACAATATTGAATACATCACTCTACACATCACTCCACACAACATTGAAAACATCACTCTACATATCACTCTGCACAACATTGAAAACATCACTATACATATCACATCATTCTACACAACATTGAAAACATCAATGTACACATCATTCTGCAGAATATTGAAAACATCACTGTACACAACACTCTACACAACATTGTAAACATCACTCTATACATCACTCTACACAGCATTGTAAACATCACTCTACACATCACTCTGCACAACATTGAGAACATCACTCTGAACATCACTCTACACAACATTGAAATCATCACTCTACACATCACTCTGCACAACATTGAAAACATCACTCTACACATCACTCTACACAACATTGAAAACATCACTCTACACATCACTCGACACAACATTGAAAACATCAATCTACACAGCACTCTACACAACATTGAAAACATTACTCAACACATCACTCTACACAACATTGAAAACATCACTCTACACAGCACTCTACACAGCATTGAAAACATCACTCTACACATCACTCTACACAACATTGAAAACATCACTCTATACATCACTCTACACAACATTGTAAATATCACTCTACACATCACTCTACACAGCATTGTAAACATCACTCTGCACATCACTCTGCACAACATTGAGAACATCACTCTGCACATCACTCTACACAACATTGAAAACATCACTCTACACATCACTCGACACAACATTGAAAACATTACTCTACATATCACTCTACAGAACATTGAAAACATCACTCTACACATCATTCTGCACAACATTGAAAAAATCACTCTGTATCCCACTCTGCACAACATTGAATACATCACTCTATACATCACTGTATACAACATAGAAAACATCACTCTGCACCTCACTCTGCACAACATTGAAAACATCACTCTACACATCACTCTACACAACATTGAAAACATCACTCTATACATCACTCTGCACTGCTTTGTAAACATCACTCTACACATCACTCTGCACAACATTGAGAACATCACTCTGCACATCACTCTACACAACATTGAAAACATCACCCTACACATCACTCTCACAACATTTAAAACATCACTCTATACATCACTCTGCACAACATTATAAACATCACTCTGCACATGACTCTACACAACATTGAAAAAATCACTCTGTATCCCATTTTGCACAACATTGAATACATCACTCTATACGTCACTCTACAGAACATTGAAAACATCACTCTACACATCACTCTCCACAACATTTAAATATCACGCTACACATCACTCTACATAACACTGAAATCATCACTCTACACATCACTCTGCACAACATTGAAAACATCACTCTACACATCACTCTACACAACATTGAAAACATCACTCTACACATCACTCGACACAACATTGAAAACATCACTATACACATCACTCTACACAACATTGAAAACATCACTCTACACAACAATCTACACAACATTGAAAACATCACTCTACACATCACTCTAGGCAACATTGAAAACATCACTCTACGCAACAATCTACACAACATTGAAAACATCACTCTACACATCACTCTACACAACATTGAAAACATCACTCTACACAGCACTCTACACAGCATTGAAAACATCACTCTACACATCACTCTACACAACATTGAAAACATCACTGTACACATCACTCTACACAACATGGAAAACATCACTCTACACATCACTCTACACAACATTGAAAACATCAATCTACACATCACTCGACACAACATTGAAAATATCAATCTTCACAGCACTCTACACAACATTGAAGACATTACTCAACACATCACTCTGCACAACTATGAAAACATCACATGCACATCACTCTGCACAACATTGAAAACATCACTCTACACATCACTCTCCACAACATTGAAATCATCACTCTACACATCACTCTACACAACATTGAAAACATCACTCTACACTTCACTTTACACAACATTGAAAACATCACTCAACACATCAATCTACACAATATTGAAAACATCACTCTACACAGCACTCTACCCAACATTGAAAACATCACTCCACACAATAATCTACACAACATTGAAAAAATCACTCTACACATCACTCAACACAACATTGAAAACATCACTCTACACATCAATCTATACAATACTGAAAACATCACTCGACACATCACTCGACACAACATTGTAAACAGCACTCTACACATCACTCTGCACACCATTGAAAACATCACTCTACACTTCACTCTACACAACATTGAAAACATCACTCTACACAACAATCTACACAACATTGAAAACATCACTCTACACATCACTCTACACAACATTGAAAACATCACTCTACACATCAATATATACAATATTGAAAATATCACTTTACACATCACTCCACACAACATTGAAAATATCACTCTACATATCACTCTGCACAACATTGAAAACATCACTCTCAACATCACTCTACACAACATTGAAAAAAAACACTCTACATATCACTCTGCACAACATTGAAAACATCACTCTATATATCACATCACTCTACACACCACTCAACACAACATTGAAAACATCACTTTACACATCACTCTGCACAACATTGTTAACATCACTCTGCACATCACTCTGCACAACATTGAAACCATCACTCGACACATCACTCTACACAACATTGAAAATATCACTCTACACATCACTTTGCACAACATTGAAAACATCACTCTACATATCACTCTGCACAACATTGAAAACATCATTCTACATATCACATCACTCTACACATCACTCTACACAACATTTTAAACATCACTCTGCACATCAACCTACACAACATTGAAAACAACACTCTACACAACATTGAAAACATCACTCTACACATCACTATACACAACATTCAAAATATCACTCTACACATAACTCTACACAACATTGAAAACATCAATCTACACATCACTCTACACAACATTCAAAACATCACTCTACACATCACTCGACACAACATTGTAAACATCACTCTACACATCACTCTGCACACCATTGAAAACATCACTCTACACTTCACACGACACAACATTGAAATCATCACTCTACACAACAATCTACACAACATTGAAAACATCACTCAACACATCACTCTACACAACATCGAAAACATCACTCTACACAACAATCTACACAACATTGAAAACATTACTCTACATATCACTCTACACAACATTGAAAACTTCACTCTACACATCAATCTATACAAAATTGAAAATATCACTCTACACATCACTCCACACAACATTGAAAACATCACTCTACATATCACTCTGCACAACATTGAAAACCTCACTCTGCACATTACTCTACACAACATTGAAAACATCACTCTACATATCACTCTGCACAACATTGAAAACATCACTCTACATATCACATCCCTCTACACAACATTGTAAACATCATTCTGCACATAACCCTACACAACATTGAAAACATCACTCTACACATCACTCTGCATAACATTGAAAACATCACTCTACACAGCATTGAAAATATCACTCTACACATCACTCTGCACAACATTGAAAACATCACTCTACATATCACTCTGCACAACATTGAAAACATCACTCTACATATCACATCACTCTACACATCACTCTACAAAACATTGTAAACATCACTCTACATATCACCCTACACAGCATTGAAAACATCACTCTACACATCACTCTACACAACATTGAAAACATCACTTTACACATCACTCTGCATAACATTGAAAACATCACTCTACACATCACTCTACACAACATTGAAAACCTCACTCTACATATCACTCTGCACAACATTGAAAACATCATTCTACATATCACATCACTCTACACATCACTCTACACAACATTTTAAACATCACTCTACACATCACTCTACACAACATTGAAAATATCAATCTACACAACATTGAAAAGATCACTCTACACATCACTATACACAACATTCAAAATATCACTCTACTCATCACTCTACACAACATTGAAAACATCACTCTGCACATCACTCTACACAACATTGAAAATATCACTCTACATATCACTCTGCACAACATTGAAAACATCACTCTACATATCACTCTGCACAACATTGAAAACATCACTCTACACATCACTATACACAACTTTCAAAATATCACTCTACACATCAGTCTACACAACATTGAAAACATCACTATACACAACATTCAAAATATCACTCTACACATCACTCTGCACAACATTGAAAACATCACTCTGCACCTCACTCTACACAACATTGAAAATATCACTCGACACATCACTCTCGACACAACATTGTAAACATCACTCTATACATCACTCTGCACAACATTGAAATCATCACTCTACACAACAATCTACACAACATTGAAAACATCACTCAACACATCACTCTACACAACATTGAAAACATCACTCTACACATCACTCTCAACAACATTGAAAACATCACTCTACACATCACTCTACACAACATTGAAAACATCACTCCACACAACAATCTACACAACATTGAAAACATCACTCAACACATCACTCTACACAACATTGAAAACATCACTCTACACATCAATCTATACAAAAATGAAAATATCACTCTACACATCACTCCACACAACATTGAAAACATCACTCTACATATCACTCTGCACAACATTGAAAACATCACTCTACATATCACATCACTCTACACATCACTCTACACAACATTGTAAACATCACTCTACAAATCACCCTACACAATATTGAAAAAATCACTCTACACATCACTCTACACAACATTGAAAACATCACTCTACACAACATTGAAAAGATCACTCTGCACATCACTATACACAACATTTAAAATGTCACTCTACACATCACTCTGCACAACATTGAAAACATCACTCTACATATCACTCTGCACAACATTGAAAACATCATTCTACATATCACATCACTCTACACATCACTCTACACAACATTTTAAACATCACTCTGCACATCAACCTGCACAACATTGAAAACAACACTCTACACAACATTGAAAACATCACTCTACACATCACTATACACAACATTCAAAATATCACTCTACACATCACTCTGCACAACATTGAAAAAAACATTCTACACATCACTCTACACAACATTGAAAACATCACTCTACACATCACTCGACACAACATTGTAAACATCACTCTACACATAACTCTGCACACCATTGAAAACATCACTCTACACTTCACACTGCACAACATTGAAATCATCACTCTACACAACAATCTACACAACATTGAAAACATCACTCAACACATCACTCTACACAACATTGAAAACATCACTCTACACATCACTCTAAACAACATTGAAAACATCACTCTACACAGCACTCTACACAACATTGAAAACATCACACAACACAACAATCTACACAACATTGAAAACATCATTCTACACATCACTCTACACAACATTGAAAACATCACTCTACACATCAATCTATACAAAATTGAAAATATCACACTACACATCACTCCACACAACATTGAAAACATCACTCTACATATCACTCTGCACAACATTGAAAACATCACTCTGCACAACATTGAAAACATCACTCTACATATCACTCTGCACAACATTGAAAACATCACTCTACATATCACATCACTCTAAACATCACTCTACACAACATTGTAAACATCACTCTACACATCACCCTACACAACATTGAAAACATCACTCTACACATCACTCTACACAACATTGAAAACATCACTCTGCACCTCACTCTACACAACATTGGAAACATCACTCTAAACATCACTCTACACATCACTCTGCACAACATTGAAAAGATCACTCTACACAGCACTTTACACAACATTGAAAATATCACTCTACACATCACTCTGCACAACATTGAAAACATCACTCTACATATCACTCTGCACAACATTGAAAACATCACTCTACATATCACATCACACTACACATCACTCTACACAACATTGTAAACATCACTCTACACATCACCCTACACAACATTGAAAACATCACTCTACACCTCACTCTACACAACTTTGAAAACATCACTCTACACAACATTGAAAAGATCACTCTACACATCACTATAAACAACATTCAAAATATCACTCTACACATCACTCGACACAACATTGTAAACATCACTCTATACATCACTCTGCACAACATTGGAAACATCACTCTAAACATCACTCTACACATCACTCTGCACAACATTGTAAACATCACTCTACATCATCACTCTGCACAACATTGAAAACATCACTCGAAACATCACTCTGCACAACATTGAATACATCACTCTACATATCACATCACTCTACACAACATTGTAAACATCACTCTGCACATAACCCTACACAACATTGAAAACATCATTCTACACATCACTCTACACAACATTTAAAACATCACTCTACACTACATTGAAAACATCTCTCTACACATCACTCTACACAAGATTGAAAACAACACTCTATGCATCACTCGACACAACATTGAAAAAATCACTCTACACATCACTCTACACACCATTGAAAACATCACTCTACACATCACTCTACACAACACTGAAAACATCACTCAACACATCACTCTATACAACATTGAAAACATCACTCTACACATCACTCTACACAACATTGAAAACATCAATCTGCACATCACTCTACAGATTATTGAAAACATCACTCTACACAACATTGAAAACATCACTCAATACATCACTCTACACAGCATTGAAAACATCACTCTACACATCACTCTACACAACATTGTAAACATCACTCTACACATGACTCTACACAACATTGACAAAATCACTCTGTCCATCATTCTGCAAAACATTGAAAACATCACTCTGCACATCACTCTACAGAACTTTGAAAACATCACTCTACACATCACTCTCCACAACATTGAAATATCACGCTACACATCACTCTGCACAACATTGAAAACATCACTCTACACATCACTATATACAACATAGAAAACATCACTCTGCACCTCACTCTGCACAACCTTGAAAACATCGATGTACACATCACTCTGCACAACATTGGAAACTTCACTCTACGTATCACTCTGCACAACATTGAAAACATTACTTTACACATCACATCACTCTACTCATCACTCTACACAACATTGAAAACATCACTCTACACATCACTCTACACAACATTGAAAACATCACTCTACACTTCACTCTACACAACATTGAAAACATCACTCTACACATCACTCTACACAACATTGAAAAAAACACTCTACACATGACTCTACACAACATTGAAAACATCACTCTCTACATCACTCGACACAACATTGAAAAATTCACTCTACACATCACTCCACACAACATTGAAAACAACACTCTACAAATCACTCTACACAACACTGAAAACATCACTCAACACATCACTCTACACAACTTTGAAAACATCACTCTACACATCACTCTACAGAATATTGAAAACATCACTCTACACATCACTCTACACAACATTGAAAACATCACTCTACACATCACTCGACGCAACATTGAAAACATCGCTCTACACATCAATCTATACGATTTTGAAAACATCACTCTACACATCACGCCACACAACATTGAAATATCACGCTACACATCACTCTGCACAACATCGAAAACATCACTCTACACATCACTCTTCACAGCATTGAAAACATCACTCTACACATCACTCTACACAACATTGAAAACATCACTCTACACATCACTCCACACAACATTGAAAACATCATTCTACATATCACTCTGCACAACATTGAAAACATCACTCTACACATCACTCTACACAACATTGAAAACATCACTCTACACTTCACTCTACACAACATTGAAAACATCACTCTACACTACATTGAAAACATCTCTGTACACATCACTCTACAAAAGATTGAAAACAACACTCTATACATCACTCGACACAACATTGAAAAAATCACTCTACACATCACTCTACACACCATTGAAAACATCACTCTACACATCACTCTACACAACACTGAAAACATCACTCAACACATCACTCTATACAACATTGAAAACATCACTCTACACATCACTCTACACAACATTGAAAACATCAATCTGCACATCACTCTACAGATTATTGAAAACATCACTCTACACAGCATTGAAAACATCACTCTATACATCACTCTACACAACATTGAAAACATCACTCTACACATCACTCGACACAACATTGTAAACATCACTCTACACATCACTCCACACAACATTGAAAACATCATTCTACATATCACTCTGCACAACATTGAAAACATCACTCTACACATCACTCTACACAAAATTGAAAACATCACTCTACACTTCACTCTACACAACATTGAAAACATCACTCTACACTTCACTCTACACAACATTGAAAACATCACTCTACACTACATTGAAAACATCTCTGTACACATCACTCTACAAAAGATTGAAAACAACACTCTATACATCACTCGACACAACATTGAAAAAATCACTCTACACATCACTCTACACACCATTGAAAACATCACTCTACACATCACTCTACACAACACTGAAAACATCACTCAACACATCACTCTATACAACATTGAAAACATCACTCTACACATCACTCTACACAACATTGAAAACATCAATCTGCACATCACTCTACAGATTATTGAAAACATCACTCTACACAGCATTGAAAACATCACTCTATACATCACTCTACACAACATTGAAAACATCACTCTACACATCACTCGACACAACATTGTAAACATCACTCTACACATCACTCCACACAACATTGAAAACATCATTCTACATATCACTCTGCACAACATTGAAAACATCACTCTACACATCACTCTACACAAAATTGAAAACATCACTCTACACTTCACTCTACACAACATTGAAAACATCACTCTACACTACATTGAAAACATCTCTCTACACATCACTCTACAAAAGATTGAAAACAACACTCTATACATCACTCGACACAACATTGAAAAAAATCACTCTACACATCACTCTACACACCATTGAAAACATCACTCTACACATCACTCTACACAACACTGAAAACATCACTCAACACATCACTCTATACAACATTGAAAACATCACTCTACACATCACTCTACACAACATTGAAAACATCAATCTACACATCACTCTACACAACATTGAAAAAATCACTCTACACATCACTCTACACAACATTGTAAACATCACTCCACACATGACTCTACACAACATTGAAAAAATCACTCTGTACATCATTCTGCACAACACTGAAAACATCACTCTGCACATCACTCTACAGAACATTGAAAACATCACTCTATACATCACACTCCACAACATTGAAATATCACGCTACACATCACTCTGCACAACATTGAAAACATCACTCTACACATCACTGTATACAACATAGAAAACATCACTCTGCACCTCACTCTGCACAACATTGAAAACATCACTGCACACATCACTCTGCACAACATTGGAAACTTCACTCTACGTATCACCCTGCACAACAGTGAAAACATTACTCTTCACATCACATCACTCTACACATCACTCTACACAACATTGAACACATCACTCTACACATCACTCTACACAACATTGAAAACATCACTCTACACATCACTCTACACAACATTGAAAACATCACTCTATACATCACTCTACACAACATTGAAAACATCACTCTACACATCACTCTACACATCATTGAAAACATCACTCTACACTTCACTCTACACAACATTGAAATCATCACTCTACACTACATTGAAAACATCACTCTACACATGACACTACACAACATTGAAAACATCACTCTACACATCACTCTACACAACATTGAAAACATCACTCTATACATCACTCTACACAACATTGAAAAAATCACTCTACACATAACTCGACACAACATTGTAAACATCACTCTGCACATGAGTCTACACAACATTGAGAAAATCACTCTCTCTACATCATTCTGCACAACATTGAAAACATCACTCCACACATCACTCTCCACAACATTGAAATATCACGCTACACATCACTCTACGCAACATTGAAAACATCACTCTCCACATCAATCTATACGATATTGAAAACATCACTCTACACATCACGCCACACAACATTGAAATATCACTCTACACATCACTCTACACAACACTGAAAACATCACTCAACACATCACTCTATACAACATTGAAAACATCACTCTACACATCACTCTACACAACATTGAAAACATTATTCTGCACATCACTCTACAGATTATTGAAAACATCACTCTACACAACATTGAAAACATCACTCAATACATCACTCTACACAGCATTGAAAACATCACTCTACACATCACTCTACACAGCATTGAAAACATCACTCTACACATCACTCTACAGAACATTGAAAACATCACTCTACACATCACTCGCCACAACATTGAAATATCACGCTACACATCACTCTGCACAACATTGAAAACATCACTCTACACATCACTCTGCACAACATAGAAAACATCACTCTACACATCACTATATACAACATAGAAAACATCACTCTGCACCTCACTCTGCACAACCTTGAAAACATCGCTGTACACATCACTCTGCACAACATTGGAAACTTCACTCTACGTATCACTCTGCACAACATTGAAAACATTACTTTACACATCACATCACTCTACTCATCACTCTACACAACATTGAAAACATCACTCTACACATCACTCTACACAACATTGAAAACATCACTCTACACTTCACTCTACACTACATTGAAAACATCACTCTACACATCACTCTACACAACATTGAAAAAACACTCTACACATGACTCTACACAACATTGAAAACATCACTCTCTACATCACTCGACACAACATTGAAAAATTCACTCTACACATCACTCCACACAACATTGAAAACAACACTCTACAAATCACTCTACACAACACTGAAAACATCACTCAACACATCACTCTACACAACTTTGAAAACATCACTCTACACATCACTCTACAGAATATTGAAAACATCACTCTACACATCACTCTACACAACATTGAAAACATCACTCTACACATCACTCGACGCAACATTGAAAACATCGCTCTACACATCAATCTATACGATTTTGAAAACATCACTCTACACATCACGCCACACAACATTGAAATATCGCGCTACACATCACTCTGCACAACATCGAAAACATCACTCTACACATCACTCTTCATAGCATTGAAAACATCACTCTACACATCACTCTACACAACATTGAAAACATCACTCTACACATCACTCCACACAACATTGAAAACATCATTCTACATATCACTCTGCACAACATTGAAAACATCACTCTACACATCACTCTACACAACATTGAAAACATCACTCTACACTTCACTCTACACAACATTGAAAACATCACTCTACACTACATTGAAAACATCTCTGTACACATCACTCTACAAAAGATTGAAAACAACACTCTATACATCACTCGACACAACATTGAAAAACTCACTCTACACATCACTCTACACACCATTGAAAACATCACTCTACACATCACTCTACACAACACTGAAAACATCACTCAACACATCACTCTATACAACATTGAAAACATCACTCTACACATCACTCTACACAACATTGAAAACATCAATCTGCACATCACTCTACAGATTATTGAAAACATCACTCTACACAGCATTGAAAACATCACTCTATACATCACTCTACACAACATTGAAAACATCACTCTACACATCACTCGACACAACATTGTAAACATCACTCTACACATGAGTCTACACAACATTGAAAAAATCACTCTGTACATCATTCTGCACAACATTGAAAACATCACTCTACACATCACTCTCCACAACATTGAAATATCACGCTACACATCACTCTGTACAACATTGAAAACATCACTCTATATATCACTCTGCACAACATTGGAAACAACACTCTACACATCACTCGACACAACATTGAAAACATCACTCTACACATCACTCTATACAACATAGAAAACATCACTCTGCATCTCACTCTGCACAACATTGAAAAAATCACTCTACACATCACTCTACACAACATTGAAAACATCACTCTACACATCACTCAGCACAACATTGAAAACATCACTCTACACATCACTCTGCACAACGTTGAAAACATCACTCTACACAGCACTCTACACAACATTGAAAACATCACTCTACAAAACAATCTACACAACATTGAAAACATCACTCTACACATCACTCTACGCAACATTGAAAACATCACTCTACACATCAATCTATACAATATTGAAAACATCACTCTACACATCACTCCACACAACATTGAAATATCACGCTACACATCACTCTGCACAACATTGAAAACATCACTCTACACATCACTCTTCACAACATTGAAAACATCACTCTACACATCACTCCACACAACATTGAAAACATCACTCTACACATCACTCTGCACAACATTGAAAACATCACTCTACACATCACTCTATACAACATAGAATACATCACTCTGCACCTCACTCTGCACAACATTGAAAAAAACACTCTACACATCACTCTACACAACATTGAAAACATCACTCTACCCATAACTCAGCACAACATTGAAAACATCACTCTACACATCACTCTACACAACATTGAAAACATCACTCTACACATCACTCAGCACAACATTGAAAACATCACTCAACACATCACTCTACACAACACTGAAAACATTGCTCAACACATCATTCTACACAACATTGAAAACATCACTCTACACATCACTCTACACAACTTTGAAAAAATCAATCTACACATCACTCTACAGATTATTGAAAACATCACTCTACACCACATTGAAAACATCACTCTATACATCACTCTACACAACATTGAAAACGTCACTCTGCACATCACCCTACACAACACTGAAAACATCACTCTCCACAGCACTCTACACAACATTATAAACATCACTCTACACATCACTCTGCACAACATTGAAAACTTCACACTACATATCACTCTTGACAACATTGAAAACATCACTCTACATATCACATCACTCTACACATCACTCTACACACCATTGTAAACATCACTCTACACATCACGCTACACAACATTGTAAACATCACTCTACACATCACTCTACACAACATTGAAAACATCACTCTACACATCAATCTATACAATATTGAAAACATCACTCTACACATCACACTGCACAATATTGAAAACATCACTCTACATATCACTCGACACAAAATTGAAAACATCACTCTACACATCACTCTACACACCATTAAAAACATCACTCTACAAATCACTCCACACAACACTGAAAACATTACTCAACAAATCACTCTACACAACATTGAAAACATCACTCTACACATCACTCTACACAACATTGAAAACATCAATCTACACATCACTCTACAGATTATTGAAAACATCACTCTACACAACATTGAAAACATCACTCTATATATCACTCTACACAACATTGAAAAAATCACTCTACACATCACTCTACACAACATTGTAAACATCACTCCACACATGACTCTACACAACATTGAAAAAATCACTCTGTACATCATTCTGCACAACACTGAAAACATCACTCTGCACATCACTCTACAGAACAATAAAAACATCACTCTATACATCACTCTCCACAACATTGAAATATCACGCTACACATCACTCTGCACAACATTGAAAACATCGCTCTACACATCACTATATACAACATAGAAAACATCACTCTGCACCTCACTCTGCACAACATTGAAAACATCACTGTACACATCACTCTGCACAACATTGAAAACATCACTCTACACATCACTCAGCACAACATTGAAAACATCACTCTACACATCACTCCACACAACATTGAAAACATCACTCTACACAGCACTCTACACAACATTGAAAACATCACTCTACAAAACAATCTACACAACATTGAAAACATCACTCTACACATCACTCTACGCAACATTGAAAACATCACTCTACACATCAATCTATACAATATTGAAAACATCACTCTACATATCACTCCACACAACATTGAAATATCACGCTACACATCACTCTGCACAACATTGAAAACATCACTCTACACATCACTCTTCACAACATTGAAAACATCACTCTACACATCACTCCACACAACATTGAAAACATCACTCTACACATCACTCTGCACAACATTGAAAACATCACTCTACACATCACTCTATACAACATAGAATACATCACTCTGCACCTCACTCTGCACAACATTGAAAAAAACACTCTACACATCACTCTACACAACATTGAAAACATCACTCTACCCATAACTCAGCACAACATTGAAAACATCACTCTACACATCACTCTACACAACATTGAAAACATCACTCTACACATCACTCAGCACAACATTGAAAACATCACTCAACACATCACTCTACACAACACTGAAAACATTGCTCAACACATCATTCTACACAACATTGAAAACATCACTCTACACATCACTCTACACAACTTTGAAAACATCAATCTACACATCACTCTACAGATTATTGAAAACATCACTCTACACCACATTGAAAACATCACTCTATACATCACTCTACACAACATTGAAAACGTCACACTGCACATCACCCTACACAACACTGAAAACATCACTCACCACAGCACTCTGCACAACATTATAAACATCACTCTACACATCACTCTGCACAACATTGAAAACTTCACACTACATATCACTCTTGACAACATTGAAAACATCACTCTACATATCACATCACTCTACACATCACTCTACACACCATTGTAAACATCACTCTACACATCACCCTACACAACATTGTAAACATCACTCTACACATCACTCTACACAACATTGAAAACATCACTCTACACATCAATCTATACAATATTGAAAACATCACTCTACACATCACAGTGCACAACATTGAAAACATCACTCTACATATCACTCGACACAAAATTGAAAACATCACTATACACATCACTCTACACACCATTAAAAACATCACTCTACAAATCACTCCACACAACACTGAAAACATTACTCAACACATCACTCTACACAACATTGAAAACATCATTCTACACATCACTCTACACAACATTGAAAACATCAATCTACACATCACTCTACAGATTATTGAAAACATCACCCTGCACAACATTGAAAACATTACTCTTCACATCAAATCACTCTACACATCACTCTACACAACATTGAACACATCACTCTACACATCACTCTACACAACATTGAAAACATCACTCTACACATCACTCTGCACAACATAGAAAACATCACTCTACACATCACTATATACAACATAGAAAACATCACTCTGCACCTCACTCTGCACAACATTGAAAACATCACTGTACACATCACTCTGCACAACATTGGAAACTTCACTCTACGTATCACCCTGCACAACATTGAAAACATTACTCTTCACATCACATCACTCTACACATCACTCTACACAACATTGAACACATCACTCTACACATCACTCTACACAACATTGAAATCATCACTCTACACTACATTGAAAACATCACTCTACACATGACTCTACACAACATTGAAAACATCACTCCACACATCACTCCACACCACATTGAAAACATCACTCTATACATCACTCTACACAACATTGAAAACATCACTCTACACATCACTCTATACAACATTGAAAACATCACTCTACACTTCACTCTACACAACATTGAAATCATCACTCTACACTACATTGAAAACATCACTCTACACATGACTCTACACAACATTGAAAACATCACTCCACACATCACTCTCCACAACATTGAAATATCACGCTACACATCACTCTACGCAACATTGAAAATATCACTCTACACATCAATCTATACGATATTGAAAACATCACTCTACACATCACGCCACACAACATTGAAATATCACGCTACACATCACTCTGCACAACATCGAAAACATCACTCTACACATCACTCTTCACAACATTGAAAACATCACTCTACACATCACTCTACACAACATTGAAAACATCACTCTACACATCACTCCACACAACATTGAAAACATCATTCTACATATCACTCTGCACAACATTGAAAACATCACTCTACACAACACTCTACACAACATTGAAAACATCACTCTACACTTCACTCTACACAACATTGAAAACATCACTCCACACTACATTGAAAACATCTCTCTACACATCACTCTACACAAGATTGAAAACAACACTCTATACATCACTCGACACAACATTGAAAAAATCACTCTCCACATCACTCTACACACCATTGAAAACATCACTCTACACATCACTCTACACAACACTGAAAACATCACTCAACACATCACTCTATACAACATTGAAAACATCACTCTACACATCACTCTACACAACATTGAAAACATCAATCTGCACATCACTCTATACAACATTGAAAACATCACTCTACACATCACTCGACACAACATTGAAAACATCAATCTGCACATCACTCTACAGATTATTGAAAACATCACTCTACACATCACTCTCCACAACATTGAAATATCACGCTACACATCACTCTGCACAACATTGAAAACATCACTCTACACATCACTCTGCACAACATTGAAAACATCACTCTACACAGCACTATATACAACATAGAAAACATCACTCTGCACCTCACTCTGCACAACCTTGAAAACATCGCTGTACACATCACTCTGCACAACATTGGAAACTTCACTCTACGTATCACTCTGCACAACATTGAAAACATTAATCTACACATCACATCACTCTACTCATCACTCTACACAACATTGAAAACATCACTCTACACATCACTCGACACAACATTGAAAACATCACTCTACACTTCACTCTACACAACATTGAAAACATCACTCTACACTACATTGAAAACATCACTCTACACATGACTCTACACAACATTGAAAACATCACTCTATACATCACTCGACACAACATTGAAAAATTCACTCTACACATCACTCTTCACAACATTGAAAACATCACTCTACACATCACTCTACACAACATTGAAAACATCACTCTACACATCACTCCACACAACATTGAAAACATCATTCTACATATCACTCTGCACAACATTGAAAACATCACTCTACACAACACTCTACACAACATTGAAAACATCACTCTACACTTCACTCTACACAACATTGAAAACATCACTCCACACTACATTGAAAACATCTCTCTACACATCACTCTACACAAGATTGAAAACAACACTCTATACATCACTCGACACAACATTGAAAAAATCACTCTCCACATCACTCTACACACCATTGAAAACATCACTCTACACATCACTCTACACAACACTGAAAACATCACTCAACACATCACTCTATACAACATTGAAAACATCACTCTACACATCACTCTACACAACATTGAAAACATCAATCTGCACATCACTCTATACAACATTGAAAACATCACTCTACACATCACTCGACACAACATTGAAAACATCAATCTGCACATCACTCTACAGATTATTGAAAACATCACTCTACACATCACTCTCCACAACATTGAAATATCACGCTACACATCACTCTGCACAACATTGAAAACATCACTCTACACATCACTCTGCACAACATTGAAAACATCACTCTACACAGCACTATATACAACATAGAAAACATCACTCTGCACCTCACTCTGCACAACCTTGAAAACATCGCTGTACACATCACTCTGCACAACATTGGAAACTTCACTCTACGTATCACTCTGCACAACATTGAAAACATTAATCTACACATCACATCACTCTACTCATCACTCTACACAACATTGAAAACATCACTCTACACATCACTCGACACAACATTGAAAACATCACTCTACACTTCACTCTACACAACATTGAAAACATCACTCTACACTACATTGAAAACATCACTCTACACATGACTCTACACAACATTGAAAACATCACTCTATACATCACTCGACACAACATTGAAAAATTCACTCTACACATCACTCTACACAAAATAGAAAACAACACTCTACAAATCACTCTACACAACACTGAAAACATCACTCAACACATCACTCTACACAACTTTGAAAACATCACTCTACACATCACTCAACACACCATTGAAAACATCACTCTACACATCACTCTACACAACATTGAAAACATCAATCTACACATCACTCCACAGAACATTGAAAACATCACTCTACACATCACTCGACACAACATTGTAAACATCACTCTACACATCACTCTGCACACCATTGAAAATATCACTCTGCACTTCACTCTACACAACATTGAAAACATCAATCTACACATCACTCCACAGAACATTGAAAACATCACTCAACACATCGCTCTACACACCATTGAAAACATCACTCTACATATCACTCTGCACAACATTGAAAACATCACTATACATATCACATCACTCTTCACATCACTCTACACAACATTGAAAACATCACTCTACACATCACTCTACACAACATTGAAAACATCACTCTACACTTCACTCTACACAACATTGAAAACATCACTCTACACTACATTGAAAACATCACTCCACATATCACTCTACACAACATTGAAAACAACACTCTATACATCACTCTACACAACATTGAAAACATCAATCTACACATCACTCCACAGAACATTGAAAACATCACTCTACACTACATTGAAAACATCACTCTACACATCACTCTACACAACATTGAAAACAACACTCTATACATCACTCAACACACCATTGAAAACATCAATCAACACATCACTCTACACAACATTGAAAACTACAATCTACACATCACTCCACAGAACATTGAAAACATCACTCTACACATCACTCGACACAACATTGTAAACATCACTCTACACATCACTCTGCACACCATTGAAAATATCACTCTGCACTTCACTCTACACAACATTGAAAATATCACTCTATACATCACTCCACACAACATCGTAAACATCACTCTACACATGACTCTACACAACATTGAAAAAATCACTCTGTACCCCACTCTGCACAACATTGAATACATCAGTCTCTACATCACTCTACAGAACATTGAAAACATCACTCTACACATCACTCTCCACAACATTTAAATATCACGCTACACATCACTCTACATAACACTGAAATCATCACTCTACACATCACTCTGCACAACATTGAAAACATCACTCTACACATCACTCAACACAACATTGAAAACATCACTCTACACATCACTCGACACAACATTGAAAACATCACTATACACATCACTCTACACAACATTGAAAACATCACTCTACGCAACAATCTACACAACATTGAAAACATCACTCTACACATCACTCTACACAACATTGAAAACATCACTCTGTACCCCACTCTGCACATCATTGAAAACATCACTCTACACATCACTCTACACAACATGGAAAACATCACTCTACACAACAATCTATACAATATTGAAAATATCACTATGCACCTCACTCTGCACAACATTGAAAACATCACTCTACACATCACTCTACACAACATTGCAAACATCACTCTATACATCACTTTACACAGCATTGTAAACATCACTCTACACATCACTCTGCAGAATATTGAAAACATCACTCTACACATCACTCTACACAACATTGAATACATCACTCTACACATCACCCTACACAAGATTGAAAACAACACTCTACACATCACGCCACACAACATTGAAATATCACGCTACACATCACTCTGCACAACATTGAAAACATCACTCTACACATCACTCTTCACAACATTGAAAACATCACTCTTCACATCACTCTACACAACATTGAAAACATCACTCTACACATCACTCGACACAACATTGAAAACATCACTCTACACATCACTCTATACAACAGAGAAAACATCACTCTACACATCACTCTACACAACATGGAAAACATCACTCTACACAACAATCTATACAATATTGAAAATATCACTATGCACCTCACTCTGCACAACATTGAAAACATCACTCTACACATCACTCTACACAACATTGCAAACATCACTCTATACATCACTTTACACAGCATTGTAAACATCACTCTACACATCACTCTGCACAACATTGAGAAAATCACTCTGCACATCACTCTACACAACATTGAAAACATCACTCTACACATCACTCGACACAACATTGAAAACATTACTCTACATATCACTCTACAGAACATTGAAAACATCACTCTACACATCATTCTGCACAACATTGAAAACATCACTCTATACATCACTCTGCACAACATTGTAAACATCACTCTGCACATGACTCTACACAACATTGAAAAAATCACTCTGTATCCCACTCTGCACAACATTGAATACATCACTCCATACATCACTCTATACAACATAGAAAACATCACTCTGCACCTCACTCTACACAACATTGAAAACATCACTCTACACATCACTTCACACAACATTGAAAACATCACTCTATACATCACTCTACACTGCTTTGTAAACATCACTCTACACATCACTCTGCACAACATTGAGAACGTCACTCTGCACATCACTCTACACAACATTGAAAACATCACTCTACACATCACTCGACACAACATTGAATACATTACTCTACATATCACTCTACAGAACATTGAAAACATCACTCTACACATCACTCTCACAACATTGAAAACATCACTCTATACATCACTCTACACAACATTGTAAACATCACTCTGCACATGACTCTACACAACATTGAAAAAATCACTCTGTATCCCACTCTGCACAACATTGAATACATCACTCTATACATCACTCTACAGAACATTGAAAACATCACTCTACACCTCACTCTCCACAACATTGAAATATCACGCTACACATCACTCTACACAACATTGAAATCATCACTCTACCCATCACTCTGCACAACATTGAAAACATCACTCTACACATCACTCGACACAACATTGAATACATTACTCTACATATCACTCTACAGAACATTGAAAACATCACTCTACACATCACTCTCACAACATTGAAAACATCACTCTATACATCACTCTACACAACATTGTAAACATCACTCTGCACATGACTCTACACAACATTGAAAAAATCACTCTGTATCCCACTCTGCACAACATTGAATACATCACTCTATACGTCACTCTACAGAAAATTGAAAACATCACTATACACCTCACTCTCCACAACATTGAAATATCACGCTACACATCACTCTACACAACATTGAAATCATCACTCTACACATCACTCTACACAACATTGAAAACATCACTCTATATATCACTCTACACAACATTGAAAACATCACTCTACACATCGCTCGACACAACATTGAAAAAATCACTCTACACATCACTCTACACATCACTCTAAACAACATTGAAAACATCACTCTACACATCACTCTACACAACACTGAAAACATCACTCAAAACATCACTCTGCACAACATTGAAAACATCATTCTACACATCACTCTACAGAACATTGAAAACATCACTCTACACATCACTCGACACAACATTGTAAACATCACTCTACACAACAATCTACACAACATTGAAAACATCAATCTACACATCACTCTGCAGAATATTGAAAACATCACTCTACACATCACTCTACACAACATTGAAAACATCACTCTACATATCACTCTACACAACATTGAAAACATCACTCTACACATCACTCTACACAACATTAAAAACATCACTCTACACTACATTGAAAACATCACTCTACACATGACTCTACACAACATTGAAAATATCACTCTATACATCACTCTGCACAACATTGAAAACATCACTCTACACATCAATCGACACAACATTGAAAATATCACTCTACACAACATTGAAAACATCACTCTACACAACAATCTACACAACATTGAAAACATCACTCTATATATCACTCTACACAACATTGAAAACATCACTCCACACAGCACTCTACACAGCATTGAAAATATCACTCCACACATCACTCTACACAACATTGAAAACATCACTCTATACATCACTCCACACAACATCGTAAACATCACTCTACACATGACTCTACACAACATTGAAAAAATCACTCTGTACCCCACTCTGCACAACATTGAATACATCAGTCTCTACATCACTCTACAGAACATTGAAAACATCACTCTACACATCACTCTCCACAACATTTAAATATCACGCTACACATCACTCTACATAACACTGAAATCATCACTCTACACATCACTCTGCACAACATTGAAAACATCACTCTACACATCACTCAACACAACATTGAAAACATCACTCTACACATCACTCGACACAACATTGAAAACATCACTATACACATCACTCTACACAACATTGAAAACATCACTCTACGCAACAATCTACACAACATTGAAAACATCACTCTACACATCACTCTACACAACATTGAAAACATCACTCTGTACCCCACTCTGCACATCATTGAAAACATCACTCTACACATCACTCTACACAACATGGAAAACATCACTCTACACAACAATCTATACAATATTGAAAATATCACTATGCACCTCACTCTGCACAACATTGAAAACATCACTCTACACATCACTCTACACAACATTGCAAACATCACTCTATACATCACTTTACACAGCATTGTAAACATCACTCTACACATCACTCTGCACAACATTGAGAACATCACTCTGCTCATCACTCTACACAACATTGAAAACATCACTCTACACATCACTCGACACAACATTGAAAACATTACTCTACATATCACTCTACAGAACATTGAAAACATCACTCTACACATCATTCTGCACAACCTTGAAAACATCACTCTATACATCACTCTGCACAACATTGTAAACATCACTCTGCACATGACTCTACACAACATTGAAAAAATCACTCTGTATCCCACTCTGCACAACATTGAATACATCACTCTATACATCACTCTATACAACATAGAAAACATCACTCTGCACCTCACTCTACACAACATTGAAAACATCACTCTACACATCACTTCACACAACATTGAAATCATCACTCTATACATCACTCTACACTGCTTTGTAAACATCACTCTACACATCACTCCGCACAACATTGAGAACGTCACTCTGCACATCACTCTACACAACATTGAAAACATCACTCTACACATCACTCTCACAACATTGAAAACATCACTCTATACATCACTCTACACAACATTGTAAACATCACTCTGCACATGACTCTACACAACATTGAAAAAATCACTCTGTATCCCACTCTGCACAACATTGAATACATCACTCTATACGTCACTCTACAGAACATTGAAAACATCACTCTACACCTCACTCTCCACAACATTGAAATATCACGCTACACATCACTCTACACAACATTGAAATCATCACTCTACCCATCACTCTGCACAACATTGAAAACATCACTCTACACATCACTCGACACAACATTGAATACATTACTCTACATATCACTCTACAGAACATTGAAAACATCACTCTACACATCACTCTCACAACATTGAAAACATCACTCTATATATCACTCTACACAACATTGAAAACATCACTCTACACATCGCTCGACACAACATTGAAAAAATCACTCTACACATCACTCTACACATCACTCGAAACAACATTGAAAACATCACTCTACACATCACTCTACACAACACTGAAAACATCACTCAAAACATCACTCTGCACAACATTGAAAACATCATTCTACACATCACTCTACAGAACATTGAAAACATCACTCTACACATCACTCGACACAACATTGTAAACATCACTCTACACAACAATCTACACAACATTAAAAACATCAATCTACACATCACTCTGCAGAATATTGAAAACATCACTCTACACATCACTCTACACAACATTGAAAACATCACTCTACATATCACTCTACACAACATTGAAAACATCACTCTACACATCACTCTACACAACATTAAAAACATCACTCTACACTACATTGAAAACATCACTCTACACATGACTCTACACAACATTGAAAATATCACTCTATACATCACTCTGCACAACATTGAAAACATCACTCTACACATCAATCGACACAACATTGAAAATATCACTCTACACAACATTGAAAACATCACTCTACACAACAATCTACACAACATTGAAAACATCACTCTATATATCACTCTACACAACATTGAAAACATCACTCCACACAGCACTCTACACAGCATTGAAAATATCACTCCACACATCACTCTACACAACATTGAAAACATCACTCTATACATCACTCCACACAACATCGTAAACATCACTCTACACATGACTCTACACAACATTGAAAAAATCACTCTGTACCCCACTCTGCACAACATTGAATACATCACTCTCTACATCACTCTACAGAACATTGAAAACATCGCTCTACACATCACTCTCCACAACATTTAAATATCACGCTACACATCACTCTACATAACACTGAAATCATCACTCTACACATCACTCTGCACAACATTGAAAACATCACTCTACACATCACTCAACACAACATTGAAAACATCACTCTACACATCACTCGACACAACATTGAAAACATCACTATACACATCACTCTACACAACATTGAAAACATCACTCTACGCAACAATCTACACAACATTGAAAACATCACTCTACACATCACTCTACACAACATTGAAAACATCACTCTACACAGCACTCTACACAGCATTGAAAACATCACTCTACACATCACTCTACACAACATTGAAAACATCACTCTATACATCACTCTACACAACATTGTAAACACCACTCTACACATGACTCTACACAACATTGAAAAAATCACTCTGTACCCCACTCTGCACAACATTGAATACATCAGTCTCTACATCACTCTACAGAACATTGAAAACATCACTCTACACATCACTCTCCACAACATTTAAATATCACGCTACACATCACTCTACATAACACTGAAATCATCACTCTACACATCACTCTGCACAACATTGAAAACATCACTCTACACATCACTCAACACAACATTGAAAACATCACTCTACACATCACTCGACACAACATTGAAAACATCACTATACACATCACTCTACACAACATTGAAAACATCACTCTACGCAACAATCTACACAACATTGAAAACATCACTCTACACATCACTCTACACAACATTGAAAACATCACTCTGTACCCCACTCTGCACATCATTGAAAACATCACTCTACACATCACTCTACACAACATGGAAAACATCACTCTACACAACAATCTATACAATATTGAAAATATCACTATGCACCTCACTCTGCACAACATTGAAAACATCACTCTACACATCACTCTACACAACATTGCAAACATCACTCTATACATCACTTTACACAGCATTGTAAACATCACTCTACACATCACTCTGCACAACATTGAGAAAATCACTCTGCACATCACTCTACACAACATTGAAAACATCACTCTACACATCACTCGACACAACATTGAAAACATTACTCTACATATCACTCTACAGAACATTGAAAACATCACTCTACACATCATTCTGCACAACATTGAAAACATCACTCTATACATCACTCTGCACAACATTGTAAACATCACTCTGCACATGACTCTACACAACATTGAAAAAATCACTCTGTATCCCACTCTGCACAACATTGAATACATCACTCCATACATCACTCTATACAACATAGAAAACATCACTCTGCACCTCACTCTACACAACATTGAAAACATCACTCTACACATCACTTCACACAACATTGAAAACATCACTCTATACATCACTCTACACTGCTTTGTAAACATCACTCTACACATCACTCTGCACAACATTGAGAACGTCACTCTGCACATCACTCTACACAACATTGAAAACATCACTCTACACATCACTCGACACAACATTGAATACATTACTCTACATATCACTCTACAGAACATTGAAAACATCACTCTACACATCACTCTCACAACATTGAAAACATCACTCTATACATCACTCTACACAACATTGTAAACATCACTCTGCACATGACTCTACACAACATTGAAAAAATCACTCTGTATCCCACTCTGCACAACATTGAATACATCACTCTATACATCACTCTACAGAACATTGAAAACATCACTCTACACCTCACTCTCCACAACATTGAAATATCACGCTACACATCACTCTACACAACATTGAAATCATCACTCTACCCATCACTCTGCACAACATTGAAAACATCACTCTACACATCACTCGACACAACATTGAATACATTACTCTACATATCACTCTACAGAACATTGAAAACATCACTCTACACATCACTCTCACAACATTGAAAACATCACTCTATACATCACTCTACACAACATTGTAAACATCACTCTGCACATGACTCTACACAACATTGAAAAAATCACTCTGTATCCCACTCTGCACAACATTGAATACATCACTCTATACGTCACTCTACAGAAAATTGAAAACATCACTATACACCTCACTCTCCACAACATTGAAATATCACGCTACACATCACTCTACACAACATTGAAATCATCACTCTACACATCACTCTACACAACATTGAAAACATCACTCTATATATCACTCTACACAACATTGAAAACATCACTCTACACATCGCTCGACACAACATTGAAAAAATCACTCTACACATCACTCTACACATCACTCTAAACAACATTGAAAACATCACTCTACACATCACTCTACACAACACTGAAAACATCACTCAAAACATCACTCTGCACAACATTGAAAACATCATTCTACACATCACTCTACAGAACATTGAAAACATCACTCTACACATCACTCGACACAACATTGTAAACATCACTCTACACAACAATCTACACAACATTGAAAACATCAATCTACACATCACTCTGCAGAATATTGAAAACATCACTCTACACATCACTCTACACAACATTGAAAACATCACTCTACATATCACTCTACACAACATTGAAAACATCACTCTACACATCACTCTACACAACATTAAAAACATCACTCTACACTACATTGAAAACATCACTCTACACATGACTCTACACAACATTGAAAATATCACTCTATACATCACTCTGCACAACATTGAAAACATCACTCTACACATCAATCGACACAACATTGAAAATATCACTCTACACAACATTGAAAACATCACTCTACACAACAATCTACACAACATTGAAAACATCACTCTATATATCACTCTACACAACATTGAAAACATCACTCCACACAGCACTCTACACAGCATTGAAAATATCACTCCACACATCACTCTACACAACATTGAAAACATCACTCTATACATCACTCCACACAACATCGTAAACATCACTCTACACATGACTCTACACAACATTGAAAAAATCACTCTGTACCCCACTCTGCACAACATTGAATACATCAGTCTCTACATCACTCTACAGAACATTGAAAACATCACTCTACACATCACTCTCCACAACATTTAAATATCACGCTACACATCACTCTACATAACACTGAAATCATCACTCTACACATCACTCTGCACAACATTGAAAACATCACTCTACACATCACTCAACACAACATTGAAAACATCACTCTACACATCACTCGACACAACATTGAAAACATCACTATACACATCACTCTACACAACATTGAAAACATCACTCTACGCAACAATCTACACAACATTGAAAACATCACTCTACACATCACTCTACACAACATTGAAAACATCACTCTGTACCCCACTCTGCACATCATTGAAAACATCACTCTACACATCACTCTACACAACATGGAAAACATCACTCTACACAACAATCTATACAATATTGAAAATATCACTATGCACCTCACTCTGCACAACATTGAAAACATCACTCTACACATCACTCTACACAACATTGCAAACATCACTCTATACATCACTTTACACAGCATTGTAAACATCACTCTACACATCACTCTGCACAACATTGAGAACATCACTCTGCTCATCACTCTACACAACATTGAAAACATCACTCTACACATCACTCGACACAACATTGAAAACATTACTCTACATATCACTCTACAGAACATTGAAAACATCACTCTACACATCATTCTGCACAACCTTGAAAACATCACTCTATACATCACTCTGCACAACATTGTAAACATCACTCTGCACATGACTCTACACAACATTGAAAAAATCACTCTGTATCCCACTCTGCACAACATTGAATACATCACTCTATACATCACTCTATACAACATAGAAAACATCACTCTGCACCTCACTCTACACAACATTGAAAACATCACTCTACACATCACTTCACACAACATTGAAATCATCACTCTATACATCACTCTACACTGCTTTGTAAACATCACTCTACACATCACTCCGCACAACATTGAGAACGTCACTCTGCACATCACTCTACACAACATTGAAAACATCACTCTACACATCACTCTCACAACATTGAAAACATCACTCTATACATCACTCTACACAACATTGTAAACATCACTCTGCACATGACTCTACACAACATTGAAAAAATCACTCTGTATCCCACTCTGCACAACATTGAATACATCACTCTATACGTCACTCTACAGAACATTGAAAACATCACTCTACACCTCACTCTCCACAACATTGAAATATCACGCTACACATCACTCTACACAACATTGAAATCATCACTCTACCCATCACTCTGCACAACATTGAAAACATCACTCTACACATCACTCGACACAACATTGAATACATTACTCTACATATCACTCTACAGAACATTGAAAACATCACTCTACACATCACTCTCACAACATTGAAAACATCACTCTATATATCACTCTACACAACATTGAAAACATCACTCTACACATCGCTCGACACAACATTGAAAAAATCACTCTACACATCACTCTACACATCACTCGAAACAACATTGAAAACATCACTCTACACATCACTCTACACAACACTGAAAACATCACTCAAAACATCACTCTGCACAACATTGAAAACATCATTCTACACATCACTCTACAGAACATTGAAAACATCACTCTACACATCACTCGACACAACATTGTAAACATCACTCTACACAACAATCTACACAACATTAAAAACATCAATCTACACATCACTCTGCAGAATATTGAAAACATCACTCTACACATCACTCTACACAACATTGAAAACATCACTCTACATATCACTCTACACAACATTGAAAACATCACTCTACACATCACTCTACACAACATTAAAAACATCACTCTACACTACATTGAAAACATCACTCTACACATGACTCTACACAACATTGAAAATATCACTCTATACATCACTCTGCACAACATTGAAAACATCACTCTACACATCAATCGACACAACATTGAAAATATCACTCTACACAACATTGAAAACATCACTCTACACAACAATCTACACAACATTGAAAACATCACTCTATATATCACTCTACACAACATTGAAAACATCACTCCACACAGCACTCTACACAGCATTGAAAATATCACTCCACACATCACTCTACACAACATTGAAAACATCACTCTATACATCACTCCACACAACATCGTAAACATCACTCTACACATGACTCTACACAACATTGAAAAAATCACTCTGTACCCCACTCTGCACAACATTGAATACATCACTCTCTACATCACTCTACAGAACATTGAAAACATCGCTCTACACATCACTCTCCACAACATTTAAATATCACGCTACACATCACTCTACATAACACTGAAATCATCACTCTACACATCACTCTGCACAACATTGAAAACATCACTCTACACATCACTCAACACAACATTGAAAACATCACTCTACACATCACTCGACACAACATTGAAAACATCACTATACACATCACTCTACACAACATTGAAAACATCACTCTACGCAACAATCTACACAACATTGAAAACATCACTCTACACATCACTCTACACAACATTGAAAACATCACTCTACACAGCACTCTACACAGCATTGAAAACATCACTCTACACATCACTCTACACAACATTGAAAACATCACTCTATACATCACTCTACACAACATTGTAAACACCACTCTACACATGACTCTACACAACATTGAAAAAATCACTCTGTACCCCACTCTGCACAACATTGAATACATCAGTCTCTACATCACTCTACAGAACATTGAAAACATCACTCTACACATCACTCTCCACAACATTTAAATATCACGCTACACATCACTCTACATAACACTGAAATCATCACTCTACACATCACTCTGCACAACATTGAAAACATCACTCTACACATCACTCAACACAACATTGAAAACATCACTCTACACATCACTCGACACAACATTGAAAACATCACTATACACATCACTCTACACAACATTGAAAACATCACTCTACGCAACAATCTACACAACATTGAAAACATCACTCTACACATCACTCTACACAACATTGAAAACATCACTCTGTACCCCACTCTGCACATCATTGAAAACATCACTCTACACATCACTCTACACAACATGGAAAACATCACTCTACACAACAATCTATACAATATTGAAAATATCACTATGCACCTCACTCTGCACAACATTGAAAACATCACTCTACACATCACTCTACACAACATTGCAAACATCACTCTATACATCACTTTACACAGCATTGTAAACATCACTCTACACATCACTCTGCACAACATTGAGAACATCACTCTGCTCATCACTCTACACAACATTGAAAACATCACTCTACACATCACTCGACACAACATTGAAAACATTACTCTACATATCACTCTACAGAACATTGAAAACATCACTCTACACATCATTCTGCACAACCTTGAAAACATCACTCTATACATCACTCTGCACAACATTGTAAACATCACTCTGCACATGACTCTACACAACATTGAAAAAATCACTCTGTATCCCACTCTGCACAACATTGAATACATCACTCTATACATCACTCTATACAACATAGAAAACATCACTCTGCACCTCACTCTACACAACATTGAAAACATCACTCTACACATCACTTCACACAACATTGAAATCATCACTCTATACATCACTCTACACTGCTTTGTAAACATCACTCTACACATCACTCCGCACAACATTGAGAACGTCACTCTGCACATCACTCTACACAACATTGAAAACATCACTCTACACATCACTCTCACAACATTGAAAACATCACTCTATACATCACTCTACACAACATTGTAAACATCACTCTGCACATGACTCTACACAACATTGAAAAAATCACTCTGTATCCCACTCTGCACAACATTGAATACATCACTCTATACGTCACTCTACAGAACATTGAAAACATCACTCTACACCTCACTCTCCACAACATTGAAATATCACGCTACACATCACTCTACACAACATTGAAATCATCACTCTACCCATCACTCTGCACAACATTGAAAACATCACTCTACACATCACTCGACACAACATTGAATACATTACTCTACATATCACTCTACAGAACATTGAAAACATCACTCTACACATCACTCTCACAACATTGAAAACATCACTCTATATACCACTCTACACAACATTGAAAACATCACTCTACACATCGCTCGACACAACATTGAAAAAATCACTCTACACATCACTCTACACATCACTCGAAACAACATTGAAAACATCACTCTACACATCACTCTACACAACACTGAAAACATCACTCAAAACATCACTCTGCACAACATTGAAAACATCATTCTACACATCACTCTACAGAACATTGAAAACATCACTCTACACATCACTCGACACAACATTGTAAACATCACTCTACACAACAATCTACACAACATTAAAAACATCAATCTACACATCACTCTGCAGAATATTGAAAACATCACTCTACACATCACTCTACACAACATTGAAAACATCACTCTACATATCACTCTACACAACATTGAAAACATCACTCTACACATCACTCTACACAACATTAAAAACATCACTCTACACTACATTGAAAACATCACTCTACACATGACTCTACACAACATTGAAAATATCACTCTATACATCACTCTGCACAACATTGAAAACATCACTCTACACATCAATCGACACAACATTGAAAATATCACTCTACACAACATTGAAAACATCACTCTACACAACAATCTACACAACATTGAAAACATCACTCTATATATCACTCTACACAACATTGAAAACATCACTCCACACAGCACTCTACACAGCATTGAAAATATCACTCCACACATCACTCTACACAACATTGAAAACATCACTCTATACATCACTCCACACAACATCGTAAACATCACTCTACACATGACTCTACACAACATTGAAAAAATCACTCTGTACCCCACTCTGCACAACATTGAATACATCACTCTCTACATCACTCTACAGAACATTGAAAACATCGCTCTACACATCACTCTCCACAACATTTAAATATCACGCTACACATCACTCTACATAACACTGAAATCATCACTCTAAACATCACTCTGCACAACATTGAAAACATCACTCTACACATCACTCAACACAACATTGAAAACATCACTCTACACATCACTCGACACAACATTGAAAACATCACTATACACATCACTCTACACAACATTGAAAACATCACTCTACGCAACAATCTACACAACATTGAAAACATCACTCTACACATCACTCTACACAACATTGAAAACATCACTCTACACAGCACTCTACACAGCATTGAAAACATCACTCTACACATCACTCTACACAACATTGAAAACATCACTCTATACATCACTCTACACAACATTGTAAACACCACTCTACACATGACTCTACACAACATTGAAAAAATCACTCTGTACCCCACTCTGCACAACATTGAAAACATCACTCTACACATCACTCTACACAACATGGAAAACATCACTCTACACAACAATCTATACAATATTGAAAATATCACTATGCACCTCACTCTGCACAACATTGAAAACATCACTCTACACATCACTCTACACAACATTGCAAACATCACTCTATACATCACTTTACACAGCATTGTAAACATCACTCTACACATCACTCTGCACAACATTGAGAACATCACTCTGCACATCACTCTACACAACATTGAAAACATCACTCTACACATCACTCGACACAACATTGAAAACATTACTCTACATATCACTCTACAGAACATTGAAAACATCACTCTACACATCATTCTGCACAACATTGAAAACATCACTCTATACATCACTCTGCACAACATTGTAAACATCACTCTGCACATGACTCTACACAACATTGAAAAAATCACTCTGTATCCCACTCTGCACAACATTGAATACATCACTCTATACATCACTCTATACAACATAGAAAACATCACTCTGCACCTCACTCTACACAACATTGAAAACATCACTCTACACATCACTTCACACAACATTGAAAACATCACTCTATACATCACTCTACACTGCTTTGTAAACATCACTCTACACATCACTCTGCACAACATTGAGAACGTCACTCTGCACATCACTCTACACAACATTGAAAACATCACTCTACACATCACTCGACACAACATTGAATATATTACTCTACATATCACTCTACAGAACATTGAAAACATCACTCTACACATCACTCTCACAACATTGAAAACATCACTCTATACATCACTCTACACAACATTGTAAACATCACTCTGCACATGACTCTACACAACATTGAAAAAATCACTCTGTATCCCACTCTGCACAACATTGAATACATCACTCTATACGTCACTCTACAGAACTTTGAAAACATCACTCTACACCTCACTCTCCACAACATTGAAATATCACGCTACACATCACTCTACACAACATTGAAATCATCACTCTACACATCACTCTGCAGAACATTGAAAACATCACTCTACACATCACTCTACACAACATTGAAAACATCACTCTACACATCACTCGACACAACATTGAAAACATCAATCTACACAGCACTCTACACAACATTGAAAACATTACTCAACACATCACTCTACACAACATTGAAAACATCACTCTACACAGCACTCTACACAGCATTGAAAACATCACTCTACACATCACTCTACACAACATTGAAAACATCGCTCTATACATCACTCTACACAACATTGCAAACATCACTCTACACAGCACTCTCCACAACATTTAAATATCACGCTACACATCACTCTACATAACACTGAAATCATCACTCTACACATCACTCTGCACAACATTGAAAACATCACTCTACACATCACTCTACACAACATTGAAAACATAACTCTACACATCACTCGACACAACATTGAAAACATCACTATACACATCACTCTACACAACATTGAAAACATCACTCTACACAACAATCTACACAACATTGAAAACATCACTCTACACATCACTCTAGGCAACATTGAAAACATCACTCTACGCAACAATCTACACAACATTGAAAACATCAATCTACACATCACTCTACACAACATTGAAAACATCACTCTGCACAGCACTCTACACAGCATTGAAAACATCACTCTACACATCACTCTACACAACATTGAAAACATCACTGTACACATCACTCTACACAACATGGAAAACATCACTCTACACAACAATCTATACAATATTGAAAATATCACTCTGCACCTCACTCTGCACAACATTGAAAACATCACTCTACACATCACTCTACACAATATTGCAAACATCACTCTATACATCACTTTACACAGCATTGTAAACATCACTCTACACATCACTCTGCACAACATTGAGAACATCACTCTGCACATCACTCTACACAACATTGAAAACATCACTCTACACATCACTCGACACAACATTGAAAACATTACTCTACATATCACTCTACAGAACATTGAAAACATCACTCTACACATCATTCTGCACAACATTGAAAACATCACTCTATACATCACTCTGCACAACATTGTAAACATCACTCTGCACATGACTCTACACAACATTGAAAAAATCACTCTGTATCCCACTCTGCACAACATTGAATACATCACTCTATACATCACTCTATACAACATAGAAAACATCACTCTGCACCTCACTCTGCACAACATTGAAAACATCACTCTACACATCACTTCACACAACATTGAAAACATCACTCTATACATCACTCTACACTGCTTTGGAAACATCACTCTACACATCACTCTGCACAACATTGAGAACGTCACTCTGCACATCACTCTACACAACATTGAAAACATCACTCTACATATCACTCGACACAACATTGAATACATTACTCTACATATCACTCTACAGAACATTGAAAACATCACTCTACACATCACTCTCACAACATTGAAAACATCACTCTATACATCACTCTACACAACATTGTAAACATCACTCTGCACATGACTCTACACAACATTGAAAAAATCACTCTGTATCCCACTCTGCACAACATTGAATACATCACTCTATACGTCACTCTACAGAACATTGAAAACATCACTCTACACCTCACTCTCCACAACATTGAAATATCACGCTACACATCACTCTACACAACATTGAAATCATCACTCTACACATCACTCTGCACAACATTGAAAACATCACTCTACACATCACTCTACACAACATTGAAAACATCACTCTACACATCACTCGACACAACATTGAAAACATCAATCTACACAGCACTCTACACAAGATTGAAAACATTACTCAACACATCACTCTACACAACATTGAAAACATCACTCTACACAGCATTGAAAACATCACTCTACACATCACTCTACACAACATTGAAAACATCACTCTATACATCACTCTGCACACCATTGTAAACATCACTCTACACATGACTCTGCACAACATTGAAAAAATCACTCTCTACCCCACTCTGCACAACATTGAAAACATCACTCTACACATCACTCTACACAACATTGAAAACATCACTCTACACAACAATCTATACAATATTGAAAATATCACTCTACACCTCACTCTGCACAACATTGAAAACATCACTCTACACATCACTCTACACAGCATTGAAAACATCACTCTATACATCACTCTACACAGCATTGTAAACATCACTCTGCACATCACTCTGCACAACATTGAGAACATCACTCTGCACATCACTCTACACAACATTCAAAACATCACTCTACACATCACTCGACACAACATTGAAAACATTACTCTACATATCACTCTACAGAACATTGAAAACATCACTCTACACATCATTCTGCACAACATTGAAAATATCACTCTACACATTACTCTACACAACATTGAAAAAATCACTCTGTATCCCACTCTGCACAACATTGAATACATCACTCTATACATCACTGTATACAACATAGAAAACATCACTCTGCACCTCACTCTGCACAACATTGAAAACATCACTCTACACATCACTCTACACAACATTGAAAACATCACTCTATACATCACTCTACACTGCTTTGTAAACATCACTCTACACATCACTCTGCACAACATTGAGAATATCACTCTGCACATCACTCTACACAACATTGAAAACATCACTCTACACATCACTCTCACAACATTTAAAACATCACTCTATACATCACTCTACACAACATTGTAAACATCACTCTGCACATGACTCTACACAACATTGAAAAAATCACTCTGTATCCCACTCTGCACAACATTGAATACATCACTCTATACGTCACTCTACAGAACATTGAAAACATCACTCTACACCTCACTCTCCACAACATTGAAATATCACGCTACACATCACTCTACACAACATTGAAATCATCACTCTACACATCACTCTGCACAACATTGAAAACATCACTCTACACATCACTCTACACAACATTGAAAACATCACTCTACAAATCACTCGACACAACATTGAAAACATCAGTCTACACAGCACTCTACACAACATTGAAAACATTACTCAACACATCACTAGGCACAACTATGAAAACATCACATGCACATCACTCTGCACAACATTGGAAACATCACTCTACATATCACTCTGCACAAAATTGAAAACATCACTCTACACAACATTAAAAACATCACTCTACACATCACTCTCCACAACATTGAAAACATCACTCTAAACTACATTGAAAACATCACTCTACACATGACTCTACACAACACTGAAAACATCACTCAACACATCACTCGACACAACATTGAAAACATCAATCTACACAGCACTCTACACAACATTGAAAACATTACTCTACACATCACTCGACACAACATTGAAAACATCACTCTTTACATCACCTTGCACAACATTGAAAACATAATTCTGTACATCACTCTGCACAACATTGAAAACATCACTCCGCACCTCACTCTGCACAACACTGAAAACATCTCTCTACACATCACTCTACATAACATTGAAAACATCACTATACACTTCACTTTACACAACATTGAAAACATCACTCAAAACTTCACTCTACACAACATTGAAAACATCACTCTGCACATCATTCTGCACAACATTGAAAACATCACTCTACACAGCACTCTACACAGCATTGAAAACATCACTCTACACATCACTCCACACAACATTGAAAACATCACTCTATACATCACTCTACACAACATTGTAAACATCACTCTACACATGACTCTACACAACATTGAAAAAATCACTCTGTACCGCACGTTGCACAACATTGAATACATCACTCTATACATCACTCTACAGAACATTGAAAACATCACTCTACACATCACTCTCCACAAAATTTAAATATCACGCTACACATCACTCTACACAACATTGAAATCATCACTCTACACATCACTCTGCACAACATTGAAAACATCACTCTACACATCACTCGACACAACATTGAAAACATCACTTTTCACATCACTCTGCACAGCATTGAAAACATCACTCGACACAACACTCTGCACAACATTGAAAACATCACTCTACACATCACTCTGCACAACATTGAAAACATCATTCTACACATCACTCTACACAACATTGAAAACATCACTCTACACATCACTCTACACAACATTGAAAACATCACTCTACACTACATTGAAAACATCACTCTACACATGACTCTACACAACATTGAAAATATCACTCTATACATCACTCGACACAACATTGAAAAAATCACTCTACACATCAGTCTACACAACATTGTAAACATCACTCTACACATCACTCTACACACCATTGAAAACATCACTCTGTACCCCACGTTGCACAACATTGAATACATCACTCTATACATCACTCTACAGAACATTGAAAACATCACTCTACACATCACTCTCCACAACATTTAAATATCACGCTACACATCACTCTACACAACATTGAAATCATCACTCTACACATCACTCTGCACAACATTGAAAACATCACTCTACACATCACTCTGCACAACATTGAAAACATCACTCTACACATCACTCTGCACAACATTGAAAACATCATTCTACACATCACTCTACACAACATTGAAAACATCACTCTACACATCACTCTGCACAACATTGGAAACATCACTCTACATATCACTCTGCACACAATTGAAAACATCACTCTACACAACATTGAAAACATCACTCTACACATCACTCTACACAACATTGAAAACATCACTCTACACTACATTGAAAACATCACTCTACACATGACTCTACACAACATTGAAAAAATCACTCTGCACATCAGTCTACACAACATTGAAAACATCACTCTACACAACAATCTACACAACATTGAAAACATCACTCTACACATCACTCTAGGCAACATTGAAAACATCACTCTACGCAACAATCTACACAACATTGAAAACATCAATCTACACATCACTCTACACAACATTGAAAACATCACTCTGCACAGCACTCTACACAGCATTGAAAACATCACTCTACACATCACTCTACACAACATTGAAAACATCACTGTACACATCACTCTACACAACATGGAAAACATCACTCTACACATTACTCTCCACAACATTGAAATCATCACTCTACACATCACTCTGCACAACATTGAAAACATCACTCTACACTTCACTTTACACAACATTGAAAACATCACTCAACACATCAATCTACACAATATTGAAAACATTACTCGACACAGCACTCTACTCAACATTGAAAACATCACTCCACACAACAATCTACACAACATTGAAAAAATCACTCTACACATCACTCAACACAACATTGAAAACATCACTCTACACATCAATCTATACAATATTGAAAACATCACTCGACACATCACTCCACACAACTTTGAAAACATCACTCTACATATCACTCTGCACAACATTGAAAACATCACTCTACACATCAATCGACACAACATTGAAAATATCACTCTACATATCACTCTGCACAACATTGAAAACATCACTCTACACATCACTCTGTACAACATAGAAAACATCACTCTGCACCTCACTCTGCACAACATTGAAAACATCACTCTACACATCACTCCAAACAACATTGAAAACATCACTCTACATATCACTCTGCACAACATTGAAAACATCACTATACATATCACATCATTCTACACAACATTGAAAACATCAATCTACACATCATTCTGCAGAATATTGAAAACATCACTGTACACAACACTCTACACAACATTGTAAACATCACTCTATACATCACTCTACACAGCATTGTAAACATCACTCTACACATCACTCTGCACAACATTGAGAACATCACTCTGAACATCACTCTACACAACATTGAAATCATCACTCTACACATCACTCTGCACAACATTGAAAACATCACTCTACACATCACTCTACACAACATTGAAAACATCACTCTACACATCACTCGACACAACATTGAAAACATCAATCTACACAGCACTCTACACAACATTGAAAACATTACTCAACACATCACTCTACACAACATTGAAAACATCACTCTACACAGCACTCTACACAGCATTGAAAACATCACTCTACACATCACTCTACACAACATTGAAAACATCACTCTATACATCACTCTACACAACATTGTAAACATCACTCTACACATCACTCTACACAGCATTGTAAACATCACTCTGCACATCACTCTGCACACCATTGAGAACATCACTCTGCACATCACTCTACACAACATTGAAAACATCACTCTACACATCACTCGACACAACATTGAAAACATTACTCTACATATCACTCTACAGAACATTGAAAACATCACTCTACACATCATTCTGCACAACATTGAAAAAATCACTTTGTATCCCACTCTGCACAACATTGAATACATCACTCTATACATCACTGTATACAACATAGAAAACATCACTCTGCACCTCACTCTGCACAACATTGAAAACATCACTCTACACATCACTCTACACAACATTGAAAACATCACTCTATACATCACTCTGCACTGCTTTGTAAACATCACTCTACACATCACTCTGCACAACATTGAGAACATCACTCTGCACATCACTCTACACAACATTGAAAACATCACTCTACACATCACTCTCACAACATTTAAATCATCACTCTATACATCACTCTACACAACATTGTAAACATCACTCTGCACATGACTCTACACAACATTGAAAAAATCACTCTGTATCCCACTTTGCACAACATTGAATACATCACTCTATACGTCACTCTACAGAACATTGAAAACATCACTCTACACATCACTCTCCACAACATTTAAATATCACGCAACACATCACTCTACATAACACTGAAATCATCACTCTACACATCACTCTGCACAACATTGAAAACATCACTCTACACATCACTCTACACAACATTGAAAACATCACTCTACACATCACTCGACACAACATTGAAAACATCACTATACACATCACTCTACACAACATTGAAAACATCACTCTACACAACAATCTACACAACATTGAAAACATCACTCTACACATCACTCTAGGCAACATTGAAAACATCACTCTACGCAACAATCTACAAAACATTGAAATCATCACTCTACACATCACTCTACACAACATTGAAAACATCACTCTACACAGCACTCTACACAGCATTGAAAACATCACTCTACACATCACTCTACACAACATTGAAAACATCACTGTACACATCACTCTACACAACATGGAAAACATCACTCTACACATCACTCTACACAACATTGAAAACATCAATCTACACATCACTCGACACAACATTGAAAACATCAATCTACACAGCACTCTACACAACATTGAAAACATTACTCAACACATCACTCTGCACAACTATGAAAACATCACATGCACATCACTCTGCACAACATTGAAAACATCACTCTACACATCACTCTCCACAACATTGAAATCATCACTCTACACATCACTCTACACAACATTGAAAACATCACTCTACACTTCACTTTACACAACATTGAAAACATCACTCAACACATCAATCTACACAATATTGAAAACATCACTCTACACAGCACTCTACCCAACATTGAAAACATCACTCCACACAATAATCTACACAACATTGAAAAAATCACTCTACACATCACTCAACACAACATTGAAAACATCACTCTACACATCAATCTATACAATATTGAAAACATCACTCGACACATCACTCGACACAACATTGTAAACAGCACTCTGCACATCACTCTGCACACCATTGAAAACATCACTCTACACTTCACTCTACACAACATTGAAAACATCACTCTACACAACAATCTACACAACATTGAAAACATCACTCTACACATCACTCTACACAACATTGAAAACATCACTCTACACATCAATATATACAATATTGAAAATATCACTTTACACATCACTCCACACAACATTGAAAATATCACTCTACATATCACTCTGCACAACATTGAAAACATCACTCTCAACATCACTCTACACAACATTGAAAAAAAACACTCTACATATCACTCTGCACAACATTGAAAACATCACTCTATATATCACATCACTCTACACACCACTCAACACAACATTGAAAACATCACTGTACACATCACTCTGCACAACATTGTTAACATCACTCTGCACATCACTCTGCACAACATTGAATCCATCACTCGACACATCACTCTACACAACATTGAAAATATCACTCTACACATCACTCTGCATAACATTGAAAACATCACTCTAAACAGCATTGAAAATATCACTCTACACATCATTCTGCACAACATTGAAAACATCACTCTACATATCACTCTGCACAACATTGAAAACATCACTCTACATATCACATCACTCTACACATCACTCTACAAAACATTGTAAACATCACTCTACACATCACCCTACACAGCATTGAAAACATCACTCTACACATCACTCTACACAACATTGAAAACATCACTCTACACATCACTCTGCATAACATTGAAAACATCACTCTACACATCACTCTACACAACATTGAAAACCTCACTCTACATATCACTCTGCACAACATTGAAAACATCATTCTACATATCACATCACTCTACACATCACTCTACACAACATTTTAAACATCACTCTACACATCACTCTACACAACATTGAAAACATCAATCTACACAACATTGAAAACATCACTCTGCACATCACTCTACACAACATTGAAAATATCACTCTACACATCACTCTGCACAACATTGAAAACATCACTCTACATATCACTCTGCACAACATTGAAAACATCACTCTACACATCACTATACACAACATTCAAAATATCACTCTGCACATCACTCTACACAACATTGAAAACATCACTATACACAACATTCAAAATATCACTCTACACATCACTCTGCACAACATTGAAAACATCACTCTGCACCTCACTCTACACAACATTGAAAATATCACTCGACACATCACTCGACACAACATTGTAAACATCACTCTATACATCACTCTGCACAACATTGAAATCATCACTCTACACAACAATCTACACAACATTGAAAACATCACTCAACACATCACTCTACACAACATTGAAAACATCACTCTACACTTCACTTTACACAACATTGAAAACATCACTCAACACATCAATCTACACAATATTGAAAACATCACTCTACACAGCACTCTACCCAACATTGAAAACATCACTCCACACAATAATCTACACAACATTGAAAAAATCACTCTACACATCACTCAACACAACATTGAAAACATCACTCTACACATCAATCTATACAATATTGAAAACATCACTCGACACATCACTCGACACAACATTGTAAACAGCACTCTGCACATCACTCTGCACACCATTGAAAACATCACTCTACACTTCACTCTACACAACATTGAAAACATCACTCTACACAACAATCTACACAACATTGAAAACATCACTCTACACATCACTCTACACAACATTGAAAACATCACTCTACACATCAATATATACAATATTGAAAATATCACTTTACACATCACTCCACACAACATTGAAAATATCACTCTACATATCACTCTGCACAACATTGAAAACATCACTCTCAACATCACTCTACACAACATTGAAAAAAAACACTCTACATATCACTCTGCACAACATTGAAAACATCACTCTATATATCACATCACTCTACACACCACTCAACACAACATTGAAAACATCACTGTACACATCACTCTGCACAACATTGTTAACATCACTCTGCACATCACTATGCACAACATTGAATCCATCACTCGACACATCACTCTACACAACATTGAAAATATCACTCTACACATCACTTTGCACAACATTGAAAACATCACTCTACATATCACTCTGCACAACATTGAAAACATCATTCTACATATCACATCACTCTACACATCACTCTACACAACATTTTAAACATCACTCTGCACATCAGCCTACACAACATTGAAAACAACACTCTACACAGCATTGAAAACATCACTCTACACATAACTCTACACAACATTGAAAACATCAATCTACACATCACTCTACACAACATTCAAAACATCACTCTACACATCACTCGACACAACATTGTAAACATCACTCTACACATCACTCTGCACACCATTGAAAACATCACTCTACACTTCACACGACACAACATTGAAATCATCACTCTACACAACAATCTACACAACATTGAAAACATCACTCAACACATCACTCTACACAACATCGAAAACATCACTCTACACAACAATCTACACAACATTGAAAACATTACTCCACACATCACTCTACACAACATTGAAAACATCACTCTACACATCAATCTATACAAAATTGAAAACATCACTCTACACATTACTCTACACAACATTGAAAACATCACTCTACATATCACTCTGCACAACATTGAAAACATCACTCTACATATCACATCACTCTACACAACATTGTAAACATCATTTTGCACATAACCCTACACAACATTGAAAACATCACTCTACACATCACTCTGCATAACATTGAAAACATCACTCTAAACAGCATTGAAAATATCACTCTACACATCATTCTGCACAACATTGAAAACATCACTCTACATATCACTCTGCACAACATTGAAAACATCACTCTACATATCACATCACTCTACACATCACTCTACAAAACATTGTAAACATCACTCTACACATCACCCTACACAGCATTGAAAACATCTCTCTACACATCACTCTACACAACATTGAAAACATCACTCTACACATCACTCTGCATAACATTGAAAACATCACTCTACACATCACTCTACACAACATTGAAAACCTCACTCTACATATCACTCTGCACAACATTGAAAACATCATTCTACATATCACATCACTCTACACATCACTCTACACAACATTTTAAACATCACTCTACACATCACTCTACACAACATTGAAAACATCAATCTACACAACATTGAAAACATCACTCTGCACATCACTCTACACAACATTGAAAATATCACTCTACACATCACTCTGCACAACATTGAAAACATCACTCTACATATCACTCTGCACAACATTGAAAACATCACTCTACACATCACTATACACAACATTCAAAATATCACTCTGCACATCACTCTACACAACATTGAAAACATCACTATACACAACATTCAAAATATCACTCTACACATCACTCTGCACAACATTGAAAACATCACTCTGCACCTCACTCTACACAACATTGAAAATATCACTCGACACATCACTCGACACAACATTGTAAACATCACTCTATACATCACTCTGCACAACATTGAAATCATCACTCTACACAACAATCTACACAACATTGAAAACATCACTCAACACATCACTCTACACAACATTGAAAACATCACTCTACACATCACTCTCAACAACATTGAAAACATCACTCTACACATCACTCTACACAACATTGAAAACATCACTCCACACAACAATCTACACAACATTGAAAACATCACTCAACACATCACTCTACACAACATTGAAAACATCACTCTACACATCAATCTGTACAAAAATGAAAATATCACTCTACACATCACTCCACACAACATTGAAAACATCACTCTACATATCACTCTGCACAACATTGAAAACATCACTCTACATATCACATCACTCTACACATCACCCTACACAATATTGAAAAAATCACTCTACACATCACTCTACACAACATTGAAAACATCACTCTACACAACATTGAAAAGATCACTCTGCACATCACTATACACAACATTTAAAATGTCACTCTACACATCACTCTACATAACATTGAAAACATCACTCTGCACATCACTCTACACAGCATTGAAAATATCACTCTACACATCACTCTGCACAACATTGAAAACATCACTCTACATATCACTCTGCACAACATTGAAAACATCATTCTACATATCACATCACTCTACACATCACTCTACACAACATTTTAAACATCACTCTGCACATCAACCTGCACAACATTGAAAACAACACTCTACACAACATTGAAAACATCACTCTACACATCACTATACACAACATTCAAAATATCACTCTACACATCACTCTGCACAACATTGAAAAAAACATTCTACACATCACTCTACACAACATTGAAAACATCACTCTACACATCACTCGACACAACATTGTAAACATCACTCTACACATAACTCTGCACACCATTGAAACATCACTCAACACATCACTCTACACAACATTGAAAACATCACTCTACACATCACTCTAAACAACATTGAAAACATCACTCTACACAGCACTCTACACAACATTGAAAACATCACACACCACAACAATCTACACAACATTGAAAACATCATTCTACACATCACTCTACACAACATTGAAAACATCACTCTACACATCAATCTATACAAAATTGAAAATATCACACTACACATCACTCCACACAACATTGAAAACATCACTCTACATATCACTCTGCACAACATTGAAAACATCACTCTGCACAACATTGAAAACATCACTCTACATATCACTCTGCACAACATTGAAAACATCACTCTACATATCACATCACTCTACACATCACTCTACACAACATTGTAAACATCACTCTACACATCACCCTACACAACATTGAAAACATCACTCTACACATCACTCTACACAACTTTGAAAACATCACTCTACACAACATTGAAAAGATCACTCTACACATCACTATAAACAACATTCAAAATATCACTCTACACATCACTCTACACAACATTGAAAACATCACTCTGCACCTCACTCTACACAACATTGGAAACATCACTCTAAACATCACTCTACACATCACTCTGCACAACATTGAAAAGATCACTCTACACAGCACTTTACACAACATTGAAAATATCACTCTACACATCACTCTGCACAACATTGAAAACATCACTCTACATATCACTCTGCACAACATTGAAAACATCACCCTACATATCACATCACTCTACACATCACTCTACACAACATTGTAAACATCACTCTACACATCACCCTACACAACATTGAAAACATCACTCTACACATCACTCTACACAACTTTGAAAACATCACTCTACACAACATTGAAAAGATCACTCTACACATCACTATAAACAACATTCAAAATATCACTCTAAACATCACTCGACACAACATTGTAAACATCACTCTATACATCACTCTGCACAACATTGGAAACATCACTCTAAACATCACTCTACACATCACTCTGCACAACATTGAAAACATCACTCTACACATCACTCGACACAACATTGTAAACATCACTCTACATCATCACTCTGCACAACATTGAAAACATCACTCGAAACATCACTCTGCACAACATTGAATACATCACTCTACATATCACATCACTCTACACAACATTGTAAACATCACTCTGCACATAACCCTACACAACATTGAAAACATCATTCTACACATCACTCTGCATAACATTGAAAACATCACTCTACACAACATTGAAAAGATCACTCTACACATCACTTTACACAACATTGAAAATATCACTCTACACATCACTCTGCACAACATTGAAAACATCACTCTACATATCACTCTGCACAACATTGAAAACATCACTCTACATATCACATCACTCTACACATCACTCTACACAACATTGTAAACATCACTCTACACATCACCCTACACAACATTGAAAACATCACTCGAAACATCACTCTGCACAACATCGAAAACATTACTCTACATATCACATCACTCTACACAACATTGTAAACATCACTCTAAAAATCACTCTGCATAACATTGAAAACATCAATCTACACAACATTGAAAAGATCACTCTACACAACATTGAAAAGATCACTCTGCACATCACTATACACAACATTTAAAATGTCACTCTACACATCACTCTACATAACATTGAAAACATCACTCTGCACATCACTCTACACAGCATTGAAAATATCACTCTACACATCACTCTGCACAACATTGAAAACATCACTCTACATATCACTCTGCACAACATTGAAAACATCATTCTACATATCACATCACTCTACACATCACTCTACACAACATTTTAAACATCACTCTGCACATCAACCTGCACAACATTGAAAACAACACTCTACACAACATTGAAAACATCACTCTACACATCACTATACACAACATTCAAAATATCACTCTACACATCACTCTGCACAACATTGAAAAAAACATTCTACACATCACTCTACACAACATTGAAAACATCACACTACACATCACTCGACACAACATTGTAAACATCACTCTACACATAACTCTGCACACCATTGAAACATCACTCTACACTTCACACTGCACAACATTGAAATCATCACTCTACACAACAATCTACACAACATTGAAAACATCACTCAACACATCACTCTACACAACATTGAAAACATCACTCTACACATCACTCTAAACAACATTGAAAACATCACTCTACACAGCACTCTACACAACATTGAAAACATCACACAACACAACAATCTACACAACATTGAAAACATCATTCTACACATCACTCTACACAACATTGAAAACATCACTCTACACATCAATCTATACAAAATTGAAAATATCACACTACACATCACTCCACACAACATTGAAAACATCACTCTACATATCACTCTGCACAACATTGAAAACATCACTCTGCACAACATTGAAAACATCACTCTACATATCACTCTGCACAACATTGAAAACATCACTCTACATATCACATCACTCTACACATCACTCTACACAACATTGTAAACATCACTCTACACATCACCCTACACAACATTGAAAACATCACTCTACACATCACTCTACACAACTTTGAAAACATCACTCTACACAACATTGAAAAGATCACTCTACACATCACTATAAACAACATTCAAAATATCACTCTACACATCACTCTACACAATATTGAAAACATCACTCTGCACCTCACTCTACACAACATTGGAAACATCACTCTAAACATCACTCTACACATCACTCTGCACAACATTGAAAAGATCACTCTACACAGCACTTTACACAACATTGAAAATATCACTCTACACATCACTCTGCACAACATTGAAAACATCACTCTACATATCACTCTGCACAACATTGAAAACATCACCCTACATATCACATCACTCTACACATCACTCTACACAACATTGTAAACATCACTCTACACATCACCCTACACAACATTGAAAACATCACTCTACACATCACTCTACACAACTTTGAAAACATCACTCTACACAACATTGAAAAGATCACTCTACACATCACTATAAACAACATTCAAAATATCACTCTAAACATCACTCGACACAACATTGTAAACATCACTCTATACATCACTCTGCACAACATTGGAAACATCACTCTAAACATCACTCTACACATCACTCTGCACAACATTGAAAACATCACTCTACACATCACTCGACACAACATTGTAAACATCACTCTACATCATCACTCTGCACAACATTGAAAACATCACTCGAAACATCACTCTGCACAACATTGAATACATCACTCTACATATCACATCACTCTACACAACATTGTAAACATCACTCTTCACATAACCCTACACAACATTGAAAACATCATTCTACACATCACTCTGCATAACATTGAAAACATCACTCTACACAACATTGAAAATATCACTCTACACATCACTCTGCACAACATTGAAAACATCACTCTACACATCACTCTACATAACATTGAAAACATCACTCTACACAACATTGAAAAGATCACTCTACACATCACTATACACAACATTCAAAATATCACTCTACACATCACTCTACACAACATTGAAAACATCACTCTGCACATCACTCTACCCAGCATTGAAAATATCACTCTACACATCACTCTGCACATCATTGAAAACATCACTCAACATATCACTCTGCACAACATTGAAAACATCATTCTACATATCACATCACTCTACACATCACTCTACACAACATTTTAAACATCACTCTGCACATCAACCTACACAACATTGAAAACAACACTATACACAACATTGAAAACATCACTCTACATATCACTGTACACAACATTCAAAATATCACTCTACACATCACTCTACACAACATTGAAAACATCAATCTACACATCACTCTACACAACATTGAAAACATCACTCTACACATCACTCGACACAAAATTGTAAACATCACTCTACACATCACTCTGCACACCATTGAAAACATCACTCTACTCTTCACACTGCACAACATTGAAATCTTCACTCTACACAACAATCTACACAACATTGAAAACATCAATCAACATATCACTCGAAACAACATTGTAATCATCACTCTGCACGTAATCCTACACAACATTGAAAACATCACTCTGCACATCACTCTGCATAACATTGAAAGCATCACTCTACACAACATTGTAGACATCACTCTACACATCACTCTGCACACCATTGAAAACATCACTCTACACATCACTCTACACAACACTGAAAACATCACTCTACACATCACTCTACACAACATTGTAAACATCACTCTACACATGAGTCTACACAACATAGAAAAAATCATTATATACATCATTCTGCACAACATTGAAAACATCACTCTACACATCACTGTACAGAACATTGAAAACATCACTCTATACATCACTCTACACAGCATTGTAAACATCACTCTACACATCACTCTGCACAACATTGAGAACATCACTCTATACATCACTCTACACAACATTGTAAATATCACTCTACACATATCTCTACACAACATTGAAAAAATCACTCTGTACCCAGCTCTGCACAACATTGAATACATCACTCTATACATCACTCTACAGAACATTGAAAATATCACTCTACACATCACTCTCCACAACATTGAGATATCACGCTACACATCACTCTACACAACATTGAAATCATCACTCTACACATCACTCTACACAACATTGAAAACATCACTCTATACATCACTCTACACAACATTGTAAATATCAATCTACACATGACTCTACACAACATTGAAAAAATCACTCTGTACCCAACTCTGCACAACATTGAATACATCACTCGAAACATCACTCTACAGAACATTGAAAATATCACTCTACACATCACTCTCCACAACATTGAAATATCACGCTACACATCACTCTACACAACATTGAAATTATCAATCTACGCAGCACTCTACACAACATTGAAAACACCACTCAACACATCACTCTGCACAACATTAAAAACATCACTCTTTACATCACTCTGCACAGCATTGAAACATCACTCTACACATCACCATGCACAACATTGAAAACATCACTCTACACATCACTCTGCACAACATTTAAAACATCACTCTACACATCACTCTACACAACATTGAAAACATCACTCTACACAGCACTCGACACAACATTGAAAACATCACTCTACACAACAATCGACACAACATTGAAAACATCACTCTACACATCAATCTATACAATATTGAAAACATCACTCGACACATCACTCCACACAACATTGAAAATATCACTCTACATATCACTCTGCACAACATTGAAAACATCACTCTACACATCACTCTGCACAACATTGAAAACATCACTCGACATATCACTCTGCACAACATTGAATACATCACTCTACACATCAATCTATACAACATAGAAAACATCACTCTGCACCTCACTCTGCACAGCATTGAAAACATCAATCTACACATCACTCCACACAACATTGAAAACATCATTCTACATATCACATCACTCTACACATCACTCTACACAACATTTTAAACATCACTCTACACATCACTCTACACAGCATTGAAAACATCAATCTACACAACATTGAAAACATCACTCTGCACATCACTCTACACAACATTGAAAATATCATTCTACACATCACTCTGCACAACATTGAAAACATCACTCTACATATCACTCTGCACAACATTGAAAACATCACTCTACACATCACTATACACAACATTCAAAATATCACTCTGCACATCACTCTACACAACATTGAAAACATCACTATACACAACATTCAAAATATCACTCTACACATCACTCTGCACAACATTGAAAACATCACTCTGCACCTCACTCTACACAACATTGAAAATATCACTCGACACATCACTCGACACAACATTGTAAACATCACTCTATACATCACTCTGCACAACATTGAAATCATCACTCTACACAACAATCCACACAACATTGAAAACATCACTCAACACATCACTCTACACAACATTGAAAACATCACTCTACACATCACTCTCAACAACATTGAAAACATCACTCTACACATCACTCTACACAACATTGAAAACATCACTCCACACAACAATCTACACAACATTGAAAACATCACTCAACACATCACTCTACACAACATTGAAAACATCACTCTACACATCAATCTGTACAAAAATGAAAATATCACTCTACACATCACTCCACACAACATTGAAAACATCACTCTACATATCACTCTGCACAACATTGAAAACATCACTCTACATATCACATCACTCTACACATCACTCTACACAACATTGTAAACATCACTCTACACATCACCCTACACAATATTGAAAAAATCACTCTACACATCACTCTACACAACATTGAAAACATCACTCTACACAACATTGAAAACATCACTCTACATATCACTCTGCACAACATTGAAAACATCATTCTACATATCACATCACTCTACACATCACTCTACACAACATTTTAAACATCACTCTGCACATCAACCTGCACAACATTGAAAACAACACTCTACACAACATTGAAAACATCACTCTACACATCACTATACACAACATTCAAAATATCACTCTACACATCACTCTGCACAACATTGAAAAAAACATTCTACACATCACTCTACACAACATTGAAAACATCACTCTACGCATCACTCGACACAACATTGTAAACATCACTCTACACATAACTCTGCACACCATTGAAACATCACTCTACACTTCACACTGCACAACATTGAAATCATCACTCAACACAACAATCTACACAACATTGAAAACATCACTCAACACATCACTCTACACAACATTGAAAACATCACTCTACACATCACTCTAAACTACATTGAAAACATCACTCTACACAGCACTCTACACAACATTGAAAACATCACACAACACAACAATCTACACAACATTGAAAACATCATTCTACACATCACTCTACACAACATTGAAAACATCACTCTACACATCAATCTATACAAAATTGAAAATATCACACTACACATCACTCCACACAACATTGAAAACATCACTCTACATATCACTCTGCACAACATTGAAAACATCACTCTGCACAACATTGAAAACATCACTCTACATATCACTCTGCACAACATTGAAAACATCACTCTACATATCACATCACTCTACACATCACTCTACACAACATTGTAAACATCACTCTACACATCACCCTACACAACATTGAAAACATCACTCTACACATCACTCTACACAACTTTGAAAACATCACTCTACACAACATTGAAAAGATCACTCTACACATCACTATAAACAACATTCAAAATATCACTCTACACATCACTCTACACAACATTGAAAACATCACTCTGCACCTCACTCTACACAACATTGGAAACATCACTCTAAACATCACTCTACACATCACTCTGCACAACATTGAAAAGATCACTCTACACAGCACTTTACACAACATTGAAAATATCACTCCACACATCACTCTGCACAACATTGAAAACATCACTCTACATATCACTCTGCACAACATTGAAAACATCACCCTACATATCACATCACTCTACACATCACTCTACACAACATTGTAAACATCACTCTACACATCACCCTACACAACATTGAAAACATCACTCTACACATCACTCTACACAACTTTGAAAACATCACTCTACACAACATTGAAAAGATCACTCTACACATCACTATAAACAACATTCAAAATATCACTCTAAACATCACTCGACACAACATTGTAAACATCACTCTATACATCACTCTGCACAACATTGGAAACATCACTCTAAACATCACTCTACACATCACTCTGCACAACATTGAAAACATCACTCTACACATCACTCGACACAACATTGTAAACATCACTCTACATCATCACTCTGCACAACATTGAAAACATCACTCGAAACATCACTCTGCACAACATTGAATACATCACTCTACATATCACATCACTCTACACAACATTGTAAACATCACTCTGCACATAACCCTACACAACATTGAAAACATCATTCTACACATCACTCTGCATAACATTGAAAACATCACTCTACACAACATTGAAAAGATCACTCTACACATCACTTTACACAACATTGAAAATATCACTCTACACATCACTCTGCACAACATTGAAAACATCACTCTACATATCACTCTGCACAACATTGAAAACATCACTCTACATATCACATCACGCTACACATCACTCTACACAACATTGTAAACATCACTCTACACATCACCCTACACAACATTGAAAACATCACTCGAAACATCACTCTGCACAACATCGAAAACATTACTCTACATATCACATCACTCTACACAACATTGTAAACATCACTCTAAACATCACTCTGCATAACATTGAAAACATCAATCTACACAACATTGAAAAGATCACTCTACACATCACTTTACACAACATTGAAAATATCACTCTACACATCACTCTGCACAACATTGAAAACATCACTCTACACATCACTCTACATAACATTGAAAACATCACTCTACACAACATTGAAAAGATCACTCTACACATCACTATACACAACATTCAAAATATCACTCTACACATCACTCTACACAACATTGAAAACATCACTCTGCACATCACTACACAGCATTGAAAATATCACTCTACACATCACTCTGCACACCATTGAAAACATCACTCAACATATCACTCTGCACAACATTGAAAACATCATTCTACATATCACATCACTCTACACATCACTCTACACAACATTTTAAACATCACTCTGCACATCAACCTACACAACATTGAAAACAACACTATACACAACATTGAAAACATCACTCTACATATCACTGTACACAACATTCAAAATATCACTCTACACATCACTCTACACAACATTGAAAACATCAATCTACACATCACTCTACACAACATTGAAAACATCACTCTACACATCACTCGACACAACATTGTAAACATCACTCTACACATCACTCTGCACACCATTGAAAACATCACTCTACTCTTCACACTGCACAACATTGAAATCTTCACTCTACACAACAATCTACACAACATTGAAAACATCAATCAACATATCACTCGAAACAACATTGTAATCATCACTCTGCACGTAATCCTACACAACATTGAAAACATCACTCTGCACATCACTCTGCATAACATTGAAAGCATCACTCTACACAACATTGTAGACATCACTCTACACATCACTCTGCACACCATTGAAAACATCACTCTACACATCACTCTACACAACACTGAAAACATCACTCTACACATCACTCTACACAACATTGTAAACATCACTCTACACATGAGTCTACACAACATAGAAAAAATCATTATATACATCATTCTGCACAACATTGAAAACATCACTCTACACATCACTGTACAGAACATTGAAAACATCACTCTATACCTCACTCTACACAGCATTGTAAACATCACTCTACACATCACTCTGCACAACATTGAGAACATCACTCTATACATCACTCTACACAACATTGTAAATATCACTCTACACATATCTCTACACAACATTGAAAAAATCACTCTGTACCCAGCTCTGCACAACATTGAATACATCACTCTATACATCACTCTACAGAACATTGAAAATATCACTCTACACATCACTCTCCACAACATTGAAATATCACGCTACACATCACTCTACACAACATTGAAATCATCACTCTACACATCACTCTACACAACATTGAAAACATTACTCTATACATCACTCTACACAACATTGTAAATATCAATCTACACATGACTCTACACAATATTGAAAAAATCACTCTGTACCCAACTCTGCACAACATTGAATACATCACTCGAAACATCACTCTACAGAACATTGAAAATATCACTCTACACATCACTCTCCACAACATTGAAATATCACGCTACACATCACTCTACACAACATTGAAATTATCAATCTACGCAGCACTCTACACAACATTGAAAACACCACTCAACACATCACTCTGCACAACATTAAAAACATCACTCTTTACATCACTCTGCACAGCATTGAAACATCACTCTACACATCACCATGCACAACATTGAAGACATCACTCTACACATCACTCTGCACAACATTTAAAACATCACTCTACACATCACTCTACACAACATTGAAAACATCACTCTACACAGCACTCGACACAACATTGAAAACATCACTCTACACAACAATCGACACAACATTGAAAACATCACTCTACACATCAATCTATACAATATTGAAAACATCACTCGACACATCACTCCACACAACATTGAAAACATCACTCTACATATCACTCTGCACAACATTGAAAACATCACTCTACACATCACTCTGCACAACATTGAAAACATCACTCGACATATCACTCTGCACAACATTGAATACATCACTCTACACATCAATCTATACAACATAGAAAACATCACTCTGCACCTCACTCTGCACAGCATTGAAAACATCAATCTACACATCACTCCACACAACATTGAAAACATCACTCTACACATCACTCTGCACAACATTGAAAACATCACTCTACATATCACTCTGCACAACATTGAAAACATCATTCTACATATCACATCACTCTACACATCACTCTACACACCATTTTAAACATCACTCTGCACATCAACCTACACAACATTGAAAACAACACTCTACACAACATTGAAAACATCACTCTACACATCACTGTACACAACATTCAAAATATCACTCTACACATCACTCTACACAACATTGAAAACATCAATCTACACATCACTCTACACAACATTGAAAACATCACTCTACACATCACTCGACACAACATTGTAAACATCACTCTGCACATCACTCTGCACACCATTGAAAACATCACTCTACTCGTCACACTGGACAACATTGAAATCATCACTCTACACAACAATCTACACAACATTGAAAACATCACTCAACACATCACTCTACACAACATTGAAAACATCACTCTACACATCACTCCAAACAACATTGAAAACATCACTCTACACAGCAGTCTACACAACATTGAAAACATCACTCTACACAACAATCTACACAACATTGAAAACATCATTCTACACATCACTCTACACAACATTGAAAACATCACTCTACACATTACTCTACACAACATTGAAAACATCACTCTACATATCACTCTGCACAACATTGAACACATCACTCTACATATCACATCACTCTACACAACGTTGTAATCATCACTCTGCACATAATCCTACACAACATTGAAAACATCACTCTACACATCACTCTGCATAACATTGAAAGCATCACTCTACATATCACTCTGCACAACATTGAAAACATCATTCTACATATCACATCACTCTACACATCACTCTACACAACATTTTAAACATCACTCTGCATATCAACCTACACAACATTGAAAACAACACTCTACACAACATTGAAAACATCACTCTACACATCACTGTACACAACATTCAAAATATCACTCTACACATCACTCGACACAACATTGTAAACATCACTCTACACATCACTCTGCACACCATTGAAAACATTACTCTACTCGTCACACTGGACAACATTGAAATCATCACTCTACACAACAATCTACACAACATTGAAAACATCACTCAACACATCACTCTACACAACATTGAAAACATCACTCTACACATCACTCCAAACAACATTGAAAACATCACTCTACACAGCAGTCTACACAACATTGAAAACATCACTCTACATATCACATCACTCTACACAACGTTGTAATCATCACTCTGCACATAATCCTACACAACATTGAAAACATCACTCTACACATCACTCTGCATAACATTGAAAGCATCACTCTACACAACATTGTAGACATCACTCTACACATCACTCTACACACCATTGAAAACATCACTCTACACATCACTCTACACAACACTGAAAACATCACTCTACACATCACTCTACACAACATTGTAAACATCACTCTACACATGAGTCCACACAACATTGAAAAAAACACTATATACATCATTCTGCACAACATTGAAAACATCACTCTACACATCACTGTACAGAACATTGAAAACATCACTCTACACATCAATCTATACAATATTGAAAACATCACTCTACACATCACTCCACACAATATTGAAAACATCACTCTACATATCACTCTGCACAACATTATAAACATCACTCTGCACATCACTCTACACAACATTGAAAACATCACTCTACACATCATTCGACACAACATTGAAAACATTACTCTACACATCACTCTACAGAACATTGAAAACATCACTCTACACATCACTCTACACAACATTGAAAACATCACTCTATACATCACTCTACACAACATTGTAAATATCACTCTACACATGACTCTACACAACATTGAAAAAATCACTCTGTACCCAACTCTGCACAACATTGAATACATCACTCTATACATCACTCTACAGAACATTGAAAATATCACTCTACACATCACTCTCCACAACATTGAAATATCACGCTACACATCACTCTACACAACATTGAAATCATCACTCTACACATCACTCTGCACAACATTGAAAACATCACTCTACACATCACTCTACACAACATTGAAAACATCAATCTACACATCACTCGACACAACTTTGAAAACATCAATCTACGCAGCACTCTACACAACATTGAAAACACCACTCAACACATCACTCTACACAACATTGAAAACATCACTCTTTACATCACTCTGCACAACATTGAAAACATCACTCTACACATCACCATGCACAACATTGAAAACATCACTCTACACATCACTCTGCACAACATTTAAAACATCACTCTACACATCACTCTACACAACATTGAAAACATCACTCTACACAGCACTCGACACAACATTGAAAACATCACTCTACACAACAATCTACACAACATTGAAAACATCACTCTACACATCAATCTATACAATATTGAAAACATCACTCGACACATCACTCCACACAACATTGAAAACATCACTCTACATATCACTCTGCACAACATTGAAAACATCACTCTACACATCACTCTACACAACATTGAAAACATCACTCGACATATCACTCTGCACAACATTGAAAACATCACTCTACACATCACTCTACACAACATTGAAAACATCAATCTACACATCACTCGACACAACTTTGAAAACATCAATCTACGCAGCACTCTACACAACATTGAAAACACCACTCAACACATCACTCTACACAACATTGAAAACATCACTCTTTACATCACTCTGCACAACATTGAAAACATCACTCTACACATCACCATGCACAACATTGAAAACATCACTCTACACATCACTCTGCACAACATTTAAAACATCACTCTACACATCACTCTACACAACATTGAAAACATCACTCTACACAGCACTCGACACAACATTGAAAACATCACTCTACACAACATTCTACACAACATTGAAAACATCACTCTACACATCAATCTATACAATATTGAAAACATCACTCGACACATCACTCCACACAACATTGAAAACATCACTCTACATATCACTCTGCACAACATTGAAAACATCACTCTACACATCACTCTACACAACATTGAAAACATCACTCGACATATCACTCTGCACAACATAGAAAACATCACTCTACACATCACTCTGCACAGCATTGAAAACATCACTCTACACATCACTCCACACAACATTGAAAACATCACTCTACACATCACTCAGCACAACATTGAAAACATCACTCTACACATCACTCTGCACAACATTGAAAACATCACTGTACACATCACTCTACACAACTTTGAAAACATCACTCTACACTTCACTCTACACAACATTGAAAACATCACTCTACACATCACTCTGCACAACATTTAAAACATCACTCTACACATCACTCTACACAACATTGAAAACATCACTCTACACAGCACTCGACACAACATTGAAAACATCACTCTACACAACAATCGACACAACATTGAAAACATCACTCTACACATCAATCTATACAATATTGAAAACATCACTCGACACATCACTCCACACAACATTGAAAACATCACTCTACATATCACTCTGCACAACATTGAAAACATCACTCTACACATCACTCTGCACAACATTGAAAACATCACTCGACATATCACTCTGCACAACATTGAATACATCACTCTACACATCAATCTATACAGCATAGAAAACATCACTCTGCACCTCACTCTGCACAGCATTGAAAACATCACTCTACACATCACTCCACACAACATTGAAAACATCACTCTACACATCACTCTGCACAACATTGAAAACATCACTCTACATATCACTCTGCACAACATTGAAAACATCATTCTACATACCACATCACTCTACACATCACTCTACACACCATTTTAAACATCACTCTGCACATCAACCTACACAACATTGAAAACAACACTCTACACAACATTGAAAACATCACACTACACATCACTGTACACAGCATTCAAAATATCACTCTACACATCACTCTACACAACATTGAAAACATCACTCTACACATCACTGTACACAACATTCAAAATATCACTCTACACATCACTCGACACAACATTGTAAACATCACTCTACACATCACTCTGCACACCATTGAAAACATTACTCTACTCGTCACACTGGACAACATTGAAATCATCACTCTACACAACAATCTACACAACATTGAAAACATCACTCAACACATCACTCTACACAACATTGAAAACATCACTCTACACATCACTCCAAACAACATTGAAAACATCACTCTACACAGCAGTCTACACAACATTGAAAACATCACTCTACACAACAATCTACACAACATTGAAAACATCATTCTACACATCACTCAACACAACATTGAAAACATCACTCTACATATCACTCTGCACAACATTGAACACATCACTCTACATATCACATCACTCTACACAACGTTGTAATCATCACTCTGCACATAATCCTACACAACATTGAAAACATCACTCTACACATCATTCTGCATAACATTGAAAGCATCACTCTACACAACATTGTAGACATCACTCTACACACCATTGAAAACATCACTCTACACATCACTCTACACAACACTGAAAACATCACTCTACACATCACTCTACACAACATTGTAAACATCACTCTACACATGAGTCTACACAACATTGAAAAAAACACTATATACATCATTCTGCACAACATTGAAAACATCACTCTACACATCACTGTACAGAACATTGAAAACATCACTCTACACATCAATCTATACAATATTGAAAACATCACTCTACACATCACTCCACACAATATTGAAAACATCACTCTACATATCACTCTGCACAACATTATAAACATCACTCTGCACATCACTCTACACAACATTGAAAACATCACTCTACACATCATTCGACACAACATTGAAAACATTACTCTACACATCACTCTACAGAACATTGAAAACATCACTCTACACATCACTCTACACAACATTGAAAACATCACTCTATACATCACTCTACACAACATTGTAAATATCACTCTACACATGACTCTACACAACATTGAAAAAATCACTCTGTACCCAACTCTGCACAACATTGAATACATCACTCTATACATCACTCTACAGAACATTGAAAATATCACTCTACACATCACTCTCCACAACATTGAAATATCACGCTACACATCACTCTACACAACATTGAAATCATCACTCTACACATCACTCTGCACAACATTGAAAACATCACTCTACACAGCACTCGACACAACATTGAAAACATCACTCTACACAACAATCTACACAACATTGAAAACATCACTCTACACATCAATCTATACAATATTGAAAACATCACTCGACACATCACTCCACACAACATTGAAAACATCACTCTACATATCACTCTGCACAACATTGAAAACATCACTCTACACATCACTCTACACAACATTGAAAACATCACTCGACATATCACTCTGCACAACATTGAAAACATCACTCTACACATCACTCTATACAACATAGAAAACATCACTCTGCACCTTACTCTGCACAGCATTGAAAACATCACTCTACACATCACTCCACACAACATTGAAAACATCACTCTACACATCACTCAGCACAACATTGAAAACATCACTCTACACATCACTCTGCACAACATTGAAAACATCACTGTACACATCACTCTACACAACTTTGAAAACATCACTCTACACTTCACTCTACACAACATTGAAAACATCACTCTACACACACTCTGCACAACATTTAAAACATCACTCTACACATCACTCTACACAACATTGAAAACATCACTCTACACAGCACTCGACACAACATTGAAAACATCACTCTACACAACAATCGACACAACATTGAAAACATCACTCTACACATCAATCTATACAATATTGAAAACATCACTCGACACATCACTCCACACAACATTGAAAACATCACTCTACATATCACTCTGCACAACATTGAAAACATCACTCTACACATCACTCTGCACAACATTGAAAACATCACTCGACATATCACTCTGCACAACATTGAATACATCACTCTACACATCAATCTATACAACATAGAAAACATCACTCTGCACCTCACTCTGCACAGCATTGAAAACATCACTCTACACATCACTCCACACAACATTGAAAACATCACTCTACACATCACTCTGCACAACATTGAAAACATCACTCTACATATCACTCTGCACAACATTGAAAACATCATTCTACATATCACATCACTCTACACATCACTCTACACACCATTTTAAACATCACTCTGCACATCAACCTACACAACATTGAAAACAACACTCTACACAACATTGAAAACATCACTCTACACATCACTGTACACAGCATTCAAAATATCACTCTACACATCACTCTACACAACATTGAAAACATCAATCTACACATCACTCTACACAACATTGAAAACATCACTCTACACATCACTCGACACAACATTGTAAACATCACTCTACACATCACTCTGCACACCATTGAAAACATCACTCTGCTCGTCACACTGGACAACATTGAAATCATCACTCTACACAACAATCTACACAACATTGAAAACATCACTCAACACATCACTCTACACAACATTGAAAACATCACTCTACACATCACTCCAAACAACATTGAAAACATCACTCTACACAGCAGTCTACACAACATTGAAAACATCACTCTACACAACAATCTACACAACATTGAAAACATCATTCTACACATCACTCTACACAACATTGAAAACATCACTCTACACATTACTCTACACAACATTGAAAACATCACTCTACATATCACTCTGCACAACATTGAACACATCACTCTACATATCACATCACTCTACACAACGTTGTAATCATCACTCTGCACATAATCCTACACAACATTGAAAACATCACTCTACACATCACTCTGCATAACATTGAAAGCATCACTCTACATATCACTCTGCACAACATTGAAAACATCATTCTACATATCACATCACTCTACACATCACTCTACACAACATTTTAAACATCACTCTGCACATCAACCTACACAACATTGAAAACAACACTCTACACAACATTGAAAACATCACTCTACACATCACTGTACACAACATTCAAAATATCACTCTACACATCACTCGACACAACATTGTAAACATCACTCTACACATCACTCTGCACACCATTGAAAACATTACTCTACTCGTCACACTGGACAACATTGAAATCATCACTCTACACAACAATCTACACAACATTGAAAACATCACTCAACACATCACTCTACACAACATTGAAAACATCACTCTACACATCACTCCAAACAACATTGAAAACATCACTCTACACAGCAGTCTACACAACATTGAAAACATCACTCTACACAACAATCTACACAACATTGAAAACATCATTCTACACATCACTCAACACAACATTGAAAACATCACTCTACATATCACTCTGCACAACATTGAACACATCACTCTACATATCACATCACTCTACACAACGTTGTAATCATCACTCTGCACATAATCCTACACAACATTGAAAACATCACTCTACACATCACTCTGCATAACATTGAAAGCATCACTCTACACAACATTGTAGACATCACTCTACACATCACTCTACACACCATTGAAAACATCACTCTACACATCACTCTACACAACACTGAAAACATCACTCTACACATCACTCTACACAACATTGTAAACATCACTCTACACATGAGTCTACACAGTATTGAAAAAAACACTATATACATCATTCTGCACAACATTGAAAACATCACTCTACACATCACTGTACAGAACATTGAAAACATCACTCTACACATCAATCTATACAATATTGAAAACATCACTCTACACATCACTCCACACAATATTGAAAACATCACTCTACATATCACTCTGCACAACATTATAAACATCACTCTGCACATCACTCTACACAACATTGAAAACATCACTCTACACATCATTCGACACAACATTGAAAACATTACTCTACACATCACTCTACAGAACATTGAAAACATCACTCTACACATCACTCTACACAACATTGAAAACATCACTCTATACATCACTCTACACAACATTGTAAATATCACTCTACACATGACTCTACACAACATTGAAAAAATCACTCTGTACCCAACTCTGCACAACATTGAATACATCACTCTATACATCACTCTACAGAACATTGAAAATATCACTCTACACATCACTCTCCACAACATTGAAATATCACGCTACACATCACTCTACACAACATTGAAATCATCACTCTACACATCACTCTGCACAACATTGAAAACATCACTCTACACATCACTCTACACAACATTGAAAACATCAATCTACACATCACTCGACACAACATTGAAAACATCAATCTACGCAGCACTCTACACAACATTGAAAACACCACTCAACACATCACTCTACACAACATTGAAAACATCACTCTTTACATCACTCTGCACAACATTGAAAACATCACTCTACACATCACCATGCACAACATTGAAAACATCACTCTACACATCACTATGCACAACATTTAAAACATCACTCTACACATCACTCTACACAACATTGAAAACATCACTCTACACAGCACTCGACACAACATTGAAAACATCACTCTACACAACAATCTACACAACATTGAAAACATCACTCTACACATCAATCTATACAATATTGAAAACATCACTCGACACATCACTCCACACAACATTGAAAACATCACTCTACACATCACTCGACACAACATTGTAAACATCACTCTACACATCACTCTGCACACCATTGAAAACATCACTCTGCTCGTCACACTGGACAACATTGAAATCATCACTCTACACAACAATCTACACAACATTGAAAACATCACTCAACACATCACTCTACACAACATTGAAAACATCACTCTACACATCACTCCAAACAACATTGAAAACATCACTCTACACAGCAGTCTACACAACATTGAAAACATCACTCTACACAACAATCTACACAACATTGAAAACATCATTCTACACATCACTCTACACAACATTGAAAACATCACTCTACACATTACTCTACACAACATTGAAAACATCACTCTACATATCACTCTGCACAACATTGAACACATCACTCTACATATCACATCACTCTACTCAACGTTGTAATCATCACTCTGCACATAATCCTACACAACATTGAAAACATCACTCTACACATCACTCTGCATAACATTGAAAGCATCACTCTACATATCACTCTGCACAACATTGAAAATATCATTCTACATATCACATCACTCTACACATCACTCTACACAACATTTTAAACATCACTCTGCACATCAACCTACACAACATTGAAAACAACACTCTACACAACATTGAAAACATCACTCTACACATCACTGTACACAACATTCAAAATATCACTCTACACATCACTCGACACAACATTGTAAACATCACTCTACACATCACTCTGCACACCATTGAAAACATTACTCTACTCGTCACACTGGACAACATTGAAATCATCACTCTACACAACAATCTACACAACATTGAAAACATCACTCAACACATCACTCTACACAACATTGAAAACATCACTCTACACATCACTCCAAACAACATTGAAAACATCACTCTACACAGCAGTCTACACAACATTGAAAACATCACTCTACACAACAATCTACACAACATTGAAAACATCATTCTACACATCACTCTACACAACATTGAAAACATCACTCTACACATTACTCTACACAACATTGAAAACATCACTCTACATATCACTCTGCACAACATTGAACACATCACTCTACATATCACATCACTCTACACAACGTTGTAATCATCACTCTGCACATAATCCTACACAACATTGAAAACATCACTCTACACATCACTCTGCATAACATTGAAAGCATCACTCTACATATCACTCTGCACAACATTGAAAACATCATTCTACATATCACATCACTCTACACATCACTCTACACAACATTTTAAACATCACTCTGCACATCAACCTACACAACATTGAAAACAACACTCTACACAACATTGAAAACATCACTCTACACATCACTGTACACAACATTCAAAATATCACTCTACACATCACTCGACACAACATTGTAAACATCACTCTACACATCACTCTGCACACCATTGAAAACATTACTCTACTCGTCACACTGGACAACATTGAAATCATCACTCTACACAACAATCTACACAACATTGAAAACATCACTCAACACATCACTCTACACAACATTGAAAACATCACTCTACACATCACTCTACACAACTTTGAAAACATCACTCTACACTTCACTCTACACAACATTGAAAACATCACTCTACACATCACTCTGCACAACATTTAAAACATCACTCTACACATCACTCTACACAACATTGAAAACATCACTCTACACAGCACTCGACACAACATTGAAAACATCACTCTACACAACAATCGACACAACATTGAAAACATCACTCTACACATCAATCTATACAATATTGAAAACATCACTCGACACATCACTCCACACAACATTGAAAACATCACTCTACATATCACTCTGCACAACATTGAAAACATCACTCTACACATCACTCTGCACAACATTGAAAACATCACTCGACATATCACTCTGCACAACATTGAATACATCACTCTACACATCAATCTATACAGCATAGAAAACATCACTCTGCACCTCACTCTGCACAGCATTGAAAACATCACTCTACACATCACTCCACACAACATTGAAAACATCACTCTACACATCACTCTGCACAACATTGAAAACATCACTCTACATATCACTCTGCACAACATTGAAAACATCATTCTACATATCACATCACTCTACACATCACTCTACACACCATTTTAAACATCACTCTGCACATCAACCTACACAACATTGAAAACAACACTCTACACAACATTGAAAACATCACACTACACATCACTGTACACAGCATTCAAAATATCACTCTACACATCACTCTACACAACATTGAAAACATCACTCTACACATCACTGTACACAACATTCAAAATATCACTCTACACATCACTCGACACAACATTGTAAACATCACTCTACACATCACTCTGCACACCATTGAAAACATTACTCTACTCGTCACACTGGACAACATTGAAATCATCACTCTACACAACAATCTACACAACATTGAAAACATCACTCAACACATCACTCTACACAACATTGAAAACATCACTCTACACATCACTCCAAACAACATTGAAAACATCACTCTACACAGCAGTCTACACAACATTGAAAACATCACTCTACACAACAATCTACACAACATTGAAAACATCATTCTACACATCACTCAACACAACATTGAAAACATCACTCTACATATCACTCTGCACAACATTGAACACATCACTCTACATATCACATCACTCTACACAACGTTGTAATCATCACTCTGCACATAATCCTACACAACATTGAAAACATCACTCTACACATCATTCTGCATAACATTGAAAGCATCACTCTACACAACATTGTAGACATCACTCTACACACCATTGAAAACATCACTCTACACATCACTCTACACAACACTGAAAACATCACTCTACACATCACTCTACACAACATTGTAAACATCACTCTACACATGAGTCTACACAACATTGAAAAAAACACTATATACATCATTCTGCACAACATTGAAAACATCACTCTACACATCACTGTACAGAACATTGAAAACATCACTCTACACATCAATCTATACAATATTGAAAACATCACTCTACACATCACTCCACACAATATTGAAAACATCACTCTACATATCACTCTGCACAACATTATAAACATCACTCTGCACATCACTCTACACAACATTGAAAACATCACTCTACACATCATTCGACACAACATTGAAAACATTACTCTACACATCACTCTACAGAACATTGAAAACATCACTCTACACATCACTCTACACAACATTGAAAACATCACTCTATACATCACTCTACACAACATTGTAAATATCACTCTACACATGACTCTACACAACATTGAAAAAATCACTCTGTACCCAACTCTGCACAACATTGAATACATCACTCTATACATCACTCTACAGAACATTGAAAATATCACTCTACACATCACTCTCCACAACATTGAAATATCACGCTACACATCACTCTACACAACATTGAAATCATCACTCTACACATCACTCTGCACAACATTGAAAACATCACTCTACACAGCACTCGACACAACATTGAAAACATCACTCTACACAACAATCTACACAACATTGAAAACATCACTCTACACATCAATCTATACAATATTGAAAACATCACTCGACACATCACTCCACACAACATTGAAAACATCACTCTACATATCACTCTGCACAACATTGAAAACATCACTCTACACATCACTCTACACAACATTGAAAACATCACTCGACATATCACTCTGCACAACATTGAAAACATCACTCTACACATCACTCTATACAACATAGAAAACATCACTCTGCACCTTACTCTGCACAGCATTGAAAACATCACTCTACACATCACTCCACACAACATTGAAAACATCACTCTACACATCACTCAGCACAACATTGAAAACATCACTCTACACATCACTCTGCACAACATTGAAAACATCACTGTACACATCACTCTACACAACTTTGAAAACATCACTCTACACTTCACTCTACACAACATTGAAAACATCACTCTACACACACTCTGCACAACATTTAAAACATCACTCTACACATCACTCTACACAACATTGAAAACATCACTCTACACAGCACTCGACACAACATTGAAAACATCACTCTACACAACAATCGACACAACATTGAAAACATCACTCTACACATCAATCTATACAATATTGAAAACATCACTCGACACATCACTCCACACAACATTGAAAACATCACTCTACATATCACTCTGCACAACATTGAAAACATCACTCTACACATCACTCTGCACAACATTGAAAACATCACTCGACATATCACTCTGCACAACATTGAATACATCACTCTACACATCAATCTATACAACATAGAAAACATCACTCTGCACCTCACTCTGCACAGCATTGAAAACATCACTCTACACATCACTCCACACAACATTGAAAACATCACTCTACACATCACTCTGCACAACATTGAAAACATCACTCTACATATCACTCTGCACAACATTGAAAACATCATTCTACATATCACATCACTCTACACATCACTCTACACACCATTTTAAACATCACTCTGCACATCAACCTACACAACATTGAAAACAACACTCTACACAACATTGAAAACATCACTCTACATATCACTGTACACAGCATTCAAAATATCACTCTACACATCACTCTACACAACATTGAAAACATCAATCTACACATCACTCTACACAACATTGAAAACATCACTCTACACATCACTCGACACAACATTGTAAACATCACTCTACACATCACTCTGCACACCATTGAAAACATCACTCTGCTCGTCACACTGGACAACATTGAAATCATCACTCTACACAACAATCTACACAACATTGAAAACATCACTCAACACATCACTCTACACAACATTGAAAACATCACTCTACACATCACTCCAAACAACATTGAAAACATCACTCTACACAGCAGTCTACACAACATTGAAAACATCACTCTACACAACAATCTACACAACATTGAAAACATCATTCTACACATCACTCTACACAACATTGAAAACATCACTCTACACATTACTCTACACAACATTGAAAACATCACTCTACATATCACTCTGCACAACATTGAACACATCACTCTACATATCACATCACTCTACACAACGTTGTAATCATCACTCTGCACATAATCCTACACAACATTGAAAACATCACTCTACACATCACTCTGCATAACATTGAAAGCATCACTCTACATATCACTCTGCACAACATTGAAAACATCATTCTACATATCACATCACTCTACACATCACTCTACACAACATTTTAAACATCACTCTGCACATCAACCTACACAACATTGAAAACAACACTCTACACAACATTGAAAACATCACTCTACACATCACTGTACACAACATTCAAAATATCACTCTACACATCACTCGACACAACATTGTAAACATCACTCTACACATCACTCTGCACACCATTGAAAACATTACTCTACTCGTCACACTGGACAACATTGAAATCATCACTCTACACAACAATCTACACAACATTGAAAACATCACTCAACACATCACTCTACACAACATTGAAAACATCACTCTACACATCACTCCAAACAACATTGAAAACATCACTCTACACAGCAGTCTACACAACATTGAAAACATCACTCTACACAACAATCTACACAACATTGAAAACATCATTCTACACATCACTCAACACAACATTGAAAACATCACTCTACATATCACTCTGCACAACATTGAACACATCACTCTACATATCACATCACTCTACACAACGTTGTAATCATCACTCTGCACATAATCCTACACAACATTGAAAACATCACTCTACACATCACTCTGCATAACATTGAAAGCATCACTCTACACAACATTGTAGACATCACTCTACACATCACTCTACACACCATTGAAAACATCACTCTACACATCACTCTACACAACACTGAAAACATCACTCTACACATCACTCTACACAACATTGTAAACATCACTCTACACATGAGTCTACACAGTATTGAAAAAAACACTATATACATCATTCTGCACAACATTGAAAACATCACTCTACACATCACTGTACAGAACATTGAAAACATCACTCTACACATCAATCTATACAATATTGAAAACATCACTCTACACATCACTCCACACAATATTGAAAACATCACTCTACATATCACTCTGCACAACATTATAAACATCACTCTGCACATCACTCTACACAACATTGAAAACATCACTCTACACATCATTCGACACAACATTGAAAACATTACTCTACACATCACTCTACAGAACATTGAAAACATCACTCTACACATCACTCTACACAACATTGAAAACATCACTCTATACATCACTCTACACAACATTGTAAATATCACTCTACACATGACTCTACACAACATTGAAAAAATCACTCTGTACCCAACTCTGCACAACATTGAATACATCACTCTATACATCACTCTACAGAACATTGAAAATATCACTCTACACATCACTCTCCACAACATTGAAATATCACGCTACACATCACTCTACACAACATTGAAATCATCACTCTACACATCACTCTGCACAACATTGAAAACATCACTCTACACATCACTCTACACAACATTGAAAACATCAATCTACACATCACTCGACACAACATTGAAAACATCAATCTACGCAGCACTCTACACAACATTGAAAACACCACTCAACACATCACTCTACACAACATTGAAAACATCACTCTTTACATCACTCTGCACAACATTGAAAACATCACTCTACACATCACCATGCACAACATTGAAAACATCACTCTACACATCACTCTGCACAACATTTAAAACATCACTCTACACATCACTCTACACAACATTGAAAACATCACTCTACACAGCACTCGACACAACATTGAAAACATCACTCTACACAACAATCTACACAACATTGAAAACATCACTCTACACATCAATCTATACAATATTGAAAACATCACTCGACACATCACTCCACACAACATTGAAAACATCACTCTACACATCACTCGACACAACATTGTAAACATCACTCTACACATCACTCTGCACACCATTGAAAACATCACTCTGCTCGTCACACTGGACAACATTGAAATCATCACTCTACACAACAATCTACACAACATTGAAAACATCACTCAACACATCACTCTACACAACATTGAAAACATCACTCTACACATCACTCCAAACAACATTGAAAACATCACTCTACACAGCAGTCTACACAACATTGAAAACATCACTCTACACAACAATCTACACAACATTGAAAACATCATTCTACACATCACTCTACACAACATTGAAAACATCACTCTACACATTACTCTACACAACATTGAAAACATCACTCTACATATCACTCTGCACAACATTGAACACATCACTCTACATATCACATCACTCTACTCAACGTTGTAATCATCACTCTGCACATAATCCTACACAACATTGAAAACATCACTCTACACATCACTCTGCATAACATTGAAAGCATCACTCTACATATCACTCTGCACAACATTGAAAACATCATTCTACATATCACATCACTCTACACATCACTCTACACAACATTTTAAACATCACTCTGCACATCAACCTACACAACATTGAAAACAACACTCTACACAACATTGAAAACATCACTCTACACATCACTGTACACAACATTCAAAATATCACTCTACACATCACTCGACACAACATTGTAAACATCACTCTACACATCACTCTGCACACCATTGAAAACATTACTCTACTCGTCACACTGGACAACATTGAAATCATCACTCTACACAACAATCTACACAACATTGAAAACATCACTCAACACATCACTCTACACAACATTGAAAACATCACTCTACACATCACTCCAAACAACATTGAAAACATCACTCTACACAGCAGTCTACACAACATTGAAAACATCACTCTACACAACAATCTACACAACATTGAAAACATCATTCTACACATCACTCTACACAACATTGAAAACATCACTCTACACATTACTCTACACAACATTGAAAACATCACTCTACATATCACTCTGCACAACATTGAACACATCACTCTACATATCACATCACTCTACACAACGTTGTAATCATCACTCTGCACATAATCCTACACAACATTGAAAACATCACTCTACACATCACTCTGCATAACATTGAAAGCATCACTCTACATATCACTCTGCACAACATTGAAAACATCATTCTACATATCACATCACTCTACACATCACTCTACACAACATTTTAAACATCACTCTGCACATCAACCTACACAACATTGAAAACAACACTCTACACAACATTGAAAACATCACTCTACACATCACTGTACACAACATTCAAAATATCACTCTACACATCACTCGACACAACATTGTAAACATCACTCTACACATCACTCTGCACACCATTGAAAACATTACTCTACTCGTCACACTGGACAACATTGAAATCATCACTCTACACAACAATCTACACAACATTGAAAACATCACTCAACACATCACTCTACACAACATTGAAAACATCACTCTACACATCACTCCAAACAACATTGAAAACATCACTCTACACAGCAGTCTACACAACATTGAAAACATCACTCTACACAACAATCTACACAACATTGAAAACATCATTCTACACATCACTCAACACAACATTGAAAACATCACTCTACATATCACTCTGCACAACATTGAACACATCACTCTACATATCACATCACTCTACACAACGTTGTAATCATCTCTCTGCACATAATCCTACACAACATTGAAAACATCACTCTACACATCACTCTGCATAACATTGAAAGCATCACTCTACACAACATTGTAGACATCACTCTACACATCACTCTACACACCATTGAAAACATCACTCTACACATCACTCTACACAACACTGAAAACATCACTCTACACATCACTCTACACAACATTGTAAACATCACTCTACACATGAGTCTACACAACATTGAAAAAAACACTATATACATCATTCTGCACAACATTGAAAACATCACTCTACACATCACTGTACAGAACATTGAAAACATCACTCTACACATCAATCTATACAATATTGAAAACATCACTCTACACATCACTCCACACAATATTGAAAACATCACTCTACATATCACTCTGCACAACATTATAAACATCACTCTGCACATCACTCTACACAACATTGAAAACATCACTCTACACATCATTCGACACAACATTGAAAACATTACTCTACACATCACTCTACAGAACATTGAAAACATCACTCTACACATCACTCTACACAACATTGAAAACATCACTCTATACATCACTCTACACAACATTGTAATATCACTCTACACATGACTCTATACAACATTGAAAAAATCACTCTGTACCCAACTCTGCACAACATTGAATACATCACTCTATACATCACTCTACAGAACATTGAAAATATCACTCTACACATCACTCTCCACAACATTGAAATATCACGCTACACATCACTCTACACAACATTGAAATCATCACTCTACACATCACTCTGCACAACATTGAAAACATCACTCTACACATCACTCTACACAACATTGAAAACATCAATCTACACATCACTCGACACAACATTGAAAACATCAATCTACGCAGCACTCTACACAACATTGAAAACACCACTCAACACATCACTCTACACAACATTGAAAACATCACTCTTTACATCACTCTGCACAACATTGAAAACATCACTCTACACATCACCATGCACAACATTGAAAACATCACTCTACACATCACTCTGCACAACATTTAAAACATCACTCTACACATCACACTACACAACATTGAAAACATCACTCTACACAGCACTCTACACAACATTGAAAACACCACTCAACACATCACTCTACACAACATTGAAAACATCACTCTTTACATCACTCTGCACAACATTGAAAACATCACTCTACACATCACCATGCACAACATTGAAAACATCACTCTACACATCACTCTGCACAACATTTAAAACATCACTCTACACATCACACTACACAACATTGAAAACATCACTCTACACAGCACTCGACACTACATTGAAAACATCACTCTACACAACAATCTACACAACATTGAAAACATCACTCTACACATCAATCTATACTATATTGAAAACATCACTCGACACATCACTCCACACAACATTGAAAACTTCACTCTACATATCACTCTGCACAACATTGAAAACATCACTCTACACATCACTCTACACAACATTGAAAACATCACTCGACATATCACTCTGCACAACATTGAAAACAACACTCTACACATCACTCTATACAACATAGAAAACATCACTCTGCACCTCACTCTGCACAGCATTGAAAACATCACTCTACACATCACTCCACACAACATTGAAAACATCACTCTACACATCACTCAGCACAACATTGAAAACATCACTCTACACATCACTCTGCACAACATTGAAAACATCACTGTACACATCACTCTACACAACTTTGAAAACATCACTCTACACTTCACTCTACACAACATTGAAAACATCACTCAACACATCACTCTACACCACATTGAAAACATCACTCTACACATCAATCTATACAATATTGAATACATCACTCTACACAGCACTCCACACAACATTGAAAACATCACTCTACATATCACTCTGCACAACATTGAAAACATCACTCTACACATCAATCTATACAATATTGAATACATCACTCTACACAGCACTCCACACAACATTGAAAACATCACTCTACATATCACTCTGCACAACATTGAAAACATCACTCTACACATCACTCTACACAACATTGAATACATCACTCTACATATCACTCTGCACAACATTGAAAACAACACTATACATATCACATCAATCTACACATCACTCTACACAACATTGAAAACATCACTCTACACATCACTCTACACAACATTGAAAACAACACTCTATACATCACTCGACACAACATTGAAAAAATCACTCTACACATCACTCTACACAACATGGTAGACATCACTCCACACATCACTCTACACACCATTGAAAACATCACTCTACACATCACTCTACACAACACTGAAAACATCACTCAACACTTCACTCTAAACAACATTGAAAACATCAATCTACACATCACTCTACAGAACATTGAAAACATCACTCTACACATCACTCGACACAACATTGTAAACATCACTCTACACATCACTCTGCACAACATTGAAAACATCACTCTACACATCACTCTACACAACATTGAAAAAAATCACTCTACACATCAATCTGCACAACATTGAAAACATCACTCTGCACAACATTGAAAACATCACTCTGCACATCACTCTACACAAAAATGAAAACATCACTCTACACTTCACTTTACAAAACAGTGAAAACATCACTCTGCACATCACTATACACAATATTAAAACATCACTCTACACAGCACTCTGAACAACATTGAAAACATCACTCTACACAACAATCGACACAACATTGAAAACATCACTCTACACATCACTCTACACAACATTGAAAACATCACTCTACACTTCACTTTACACAACATTGAAAATATCTCTCAGCACATCACTCTACAAAACATTGAAAACATCACTCTGCACATCACTCTGCACAACATTGAAAACATCACTCTACACAACATTGATATCATCACTCTACACTTCACTTTACACAACATTGAAAACATCTCTCAACACATCACTCTGCACAACATTGAAAACATCACTCTACACATCACTCTGCACAACATTTAAAACATCACTCTACACATCACTCTACACAACATTGAAAACAACACTCTATACATCACTCGACACAACATTGAAAAAATCACTCTACACATCACTCTACACAACATTGTAGACATCACTCCACACATCACTCTACACACCATTGAAAACATCACTCTACACATCACTCTACACAACACTGAAAACATCACTCAACACTTCACTCTAAACAACATTGAAAACATCAATCTACACATCACTCTACAGAACATTGAAAACATCACTCTACACATCACTCGACACAACATTGCAATCATCACTCTACACTTCACTCTGCACAACATTGAAAACATCATTCTACACATCACTCTACACAATATTGAAAACATCACTCTGCACATCATTCTGCACAACATTGAATACATCACTCTATACATCACTCTACAAAACATTGAAAACATCACTCTACACATCACTCGCCACAACATTGAAATATCACGCTACAGATCACTCTACACAACATTGAAATCATCACTCTACACATCACTCTGCACAACATTGAAAACATCACTCTACGCGTCACTCTACCCAACATTGAAAACATCAATCTACACACGACTCGACACAACATTGAAAACATCAATCTACGCAGCACTCTACACAACATTGAAAACATCACTCTTCACATTACTCTACACAACATTGAAAACATCACTCTCCATATCACTCTGCACAACATTGAAAACATCACTCTACATATCACTCGACATATCACTCTGCACAACATTGAAAACATCACTCTACACATCACTCTATACAACATAGAAAACATCACTCTGCACCTCACTCTGCATAACATTGAAAACATCACTCTACACATCACTCCACACAACATTGAAAACATCACTCTAAACATCACTCAGCACAACATTGAAAACATCACTCTACACATCACTCTGCACAACATTGAAAACATCACTGTACACATCACTCTACACAACATTGAAAACATCACTCTACACATCAATCTATACAATATTGAATACATCACTCTACACAGCACTCCACACAACATTGAAAACATCACTCTACATATCACTCTGCACTACATTGAAAACATAACTCTACACATCACTCTACACAACATTGAATACATCACTCTGCACATCACTCTGCACAACATTGAAAACATCACTCGACACAACATTGAAAGAATCACTCTACACATCACTCTACACAACATTGTAGATATCACTCCACACATCACTCTACACACCATTGAAAACATCACTCTACACATCACTCTACACAACACTGAAATCATCATTCAACACTTCTCTCTAAACAACAATGCAAACATCAATCTACACATCACTCTACAGAACATTGAAAACATCACTCTACACATCACTCCACACAACATTGAAAACTTCACTCTACATATCACTCTGCACAACATTGAAAACATCACTCTACACATCACTCTACACAACATTGAAAACATCACTCGACATATCACTCTGCACAACATTGAAAACAACACTCTACACATCATTCTATACAACATAGAAAACATCACTCTGCACCTCACTCTGCACAGCATTGAAAACATCACTCTACACATCACTCCACACAACATTGAAAACATCACTCTACACATCACTCTGCACAACATTGAAAACATCACTCTACATATCACTCTGCACAACATTGAAAACATCATTCTACATATCACATCACTCTACACATCACTCTACACACCATTTTAAACATCACTCTGCACATCAACCTACACAACATTGAAAACAACACTCTACACAACATTGAAAACATCACACTACACATCACTGTACACAGCATTCAAAATATCACTCTACACATCACTCTACACAACATTGAAAACATCACTCTACACATCACTGTACACAACATTCAAAATATCACTCTACACATCACTCGACACAACATTGTAAACATCACTCTACACATCACTCTGCACACCATTGAAAACATTACTCTACTCGTCACACTGGACAACATTGAAATCATCACTCTACACAACAATCTACACAACATTGAAAACATCACTCAACACATCACTCTACACAACATTGAAAACATCACTCTACACATCACTCCAAACAACATTGAAAACATCACTCTACACAGCAGTCTACACAACATTGAAAACATCACTCTACACAACAATCTACACAACATTGAAAACATCATTCTACACATCACTCAACACAACATTGAAAACATCACTCTACATATCACTCTGCACAACATTGAACACATCACTCTACATATCACATCACTCTACACAACGTTGTAATCATCACTCTGCACATAATCCTACACAACATTGAAAACATCACTCTACACATCATTCTGCATAACATTGAAAGCATCACTCTACACAACATTGTAGACATCACTCTACACACCATTGAAAACATCACTCTACACATCACTCTACACAACACTGAAAACATCACTCTACACATCACTCTACACAACATTGTAAACATCACTCTACACATGAGTCTACACAACATTGAAAAAAACACTATATACATCATTCTGCACAACATTGAAAACATCACTCTACACATCACTGTACAGAACATTGAAAACATCACTCTACACATCAATCTATACAATATTGAAAACATCACTCTACACATCACTCCACACAATATTGAAAACATCACTCTACATATCACTCTGCACAACATTATAAACATCACTCTGCACATCACTCTACACAACATTGAAAACATCACTCTACACATCATTCGACACAACATTGAAAACATTACTCTACACATCACTCTACAGAACATTGAAAACATCACTCTACACATCACTCTACACAACATTGAAAACATCACTCTATACATCACTCTACACAACATTGTAAATATCACTCTACACATGACTCTACACAACATTGAAAAAATCACTCTGTACCCAACTCTGCACAACATTGAATACATCACTCTATACATCACTCTACAGAACATTGAAAATATCACTCTACACATCACTCTCCACAACATTGAAATATCACGCTACACATCACTCTACACAACATTGAAATCATCACTCTACACATCACTCTGCACAACATTGAAAACATCACTCTACACAGCACTCGACACAACATTGAAAACATCACTCTACACAACAATCTACACAACATTGAAAACATCACTCTACACATCAATCTATACAATATTGAAAACATCACTCGACACATCACTCCACACAACATTGAAAACATCACTCTACATATCACTCTGCACAACATTGAAAACATCACTCTACACATCACTCTACACAACATTGAAAACATCACTCGACATATCACTCTGCACAACATTGAAAACATCACTCTACACATCACTCTATACAACATAGAAAACATCACTCTGCACCTTACTCTGCACAGCATTGAAAACATCACTCTACACATCACTCCACACAACATTGAAAACATCACTCTACACATCACTCAGCACAACATTGAAAACATCACTCTACACATCACTCTGCACAACATTGAAAACATCACTGTACACATCACTCTACACAACTTTGAAAACATCACTCTACACTTCACTCTACACAACATTGAAAACATCACTCTACACACACTCTGCACAACATTTAAAACATCACTCTACACATCACTCTACACAACATTGAAAACATCACTCTACACAGCACTCGACACAACATTGAAAACATCACTCTACACAACAATCGACACAACATTGAAAACATCACTCTACACATCAATCTATACAATATTGAAAACATCACTCGACACATCACTCCACACAACATTGAAAACATCACTCTACATATCACTCTGCACAACATTGAAAACATCACTCTACACATCACTCTGCACAACATTGAAAACATCACTCGACATATCACTCTGCACAACATTGAATACATCACTCTACACATCAATCTATACAACATAGAAAACATCACTCTGCACCTCACTCTGCACAGCATTGAAAACATCACTCTACACATCACTCCACACAACATTGAAAACATCACTCTACACATCACTCTGCACAACATTGAAAACATCACTCTACATATCACTCTGCACAACATTGAAAACATCATTCTACATATCACATCACTCTACACATCACTCTACACACCATTTTAAACATCACTCTGCACATCAACCTACACAACATTGAAAACAACACTCTACACAACATTGAAAACATCACTCTACACATCACTGTACACAGCATTCAAAATATCACTCTACACATCACTCTACACAACATTGAAAACATCAATCTACACATCACTCTACACAACATTGAAAACATCACTCTACACATCACTCGACACAACATTGTAAACATCACTCTACACATCACTCTGCACACCATTGAAAACATCACTCTGCTCGTCACACTGGACAACATTGAAATCATCACTCTACACAACAATCTACACAACATTGAAAACATCACTCAACACATCACTCTACACAACATTGAAAACATCACTCTACACATCACTCCAAACAACATTGAAAACATCACTCTACACAGCAGTCTACACAACATTGAAAACATCACTCTACACAACAATCTACACAACATTGAAAACATCATTCTACACATCACTCTACACAACATTGAAAACATCACTCTACACATTACTCTACACAACATTGAAAACATCACTCTACATATCACTCTGCACAACATTGAACACATCACTCTACATATCACATCACTCTACACAACGTTGTAATCATCACTCTGCACATAATCCTACACAACATTGAAAACATCACTCTACACATCACTCTGCATAACATTGAAAGCATCACTCTACATATCACTCTGCACAACATTGAAAACATCATTCTACATATCACATCACTCTACACATCACTCTACACAACATTTTAAACATCACTCTGCACATCAACCTACACAACATTGAAAACAACACTCTACACAACATTGAAAACATCACTCTACACATCACTGTACACAACATTCAAAATATCACTCTACACATCACTCGACACAACATTGTAAACATCACTCTACACATCACTCTGCACACCATTGAAAACATTACTCTACTCGTCACACTGGACAACATTGAAATCATCACTCTACACAACAATCTACACAACATTGAAAACATCACTCAACACATCACTCTACACAACATTGAAAACATCACTCTACACATCACTCCAAACAACATTGAAAACATCACTCTACACAGCAGTCTACACAACATTGAAAACATCACTCTACACAACAATCTACACAACATTGAAAACATCATTCTACACATCACTCAACACAACATTGAAAACATCACTCTACATATCACTCTGCACAACATTGAACACATCACTCTACATATCACATCACTCTACACAACGTTGTAATCATCACTCTGCACATAATCCTACACAACATTGAAAACATCACTCTACACATCACTCTGCATAACATTGAAAGCATCACTCTACACAACATTGTAGACATCACTCTACACATCACTCTACACACCATTGAAAACATCACTCTACACATCACTCTACACAACACTGAAAACATCACTCTACACATCACTCTACACAACATTGTAAACATCACTCTACACATGAGTCTACACAGTATTGAAAAAAACACTATATACATCATTCTGCACAACATTGAAAACATCACTCTACACATCACTGTACAGAACATTGAAAACATCACTCTACACATCAATCTATACAATATTGAAAACATCACTCTACACATCACTCCACACAATATTGAAAACATCACTCTACATATCACTCTGCACAACATTATAAACATCACTCTGCACATCACTCTACACAACATTGAAAACATCACTCTACACATCATTCGACACAACATTGAAAACATTACTCTACACATCACTCTACAGAACATTGAAAACATCACTCTACACATCACTCTACACAACATTGAAAACATCACTCTATACATCACTCTACACAACATTGTAAATATCACTCTACACATGACTCTACACAACATTGAAAAAATCACTCTGTACCCAACTCTGCACAACATTGAATACATCACTCTATACATCACTCTACAGAACATTGAAAATATCACTCTACACATCACTCTCCACAACATTGAAATATCACGCTACACATCACTCTACACAACATTGAAATCATCACTCTACACATCACTCTGCACAACATTGAAAACATCACTCTACACATCACTCTACACAACATTGAAAACATCAATCTACACATCACTCGACACAACATTGAAAACATCAATCTACGCAGCACTCTACACAACATTGAAAACACCACTCAACACATCACTCTACACAACATTGAAAACATCACTCTTTACATCACTCTGCACAACATTGAAAACATCACTCTACACATCACCATGCACAACATTGAAAACATCACTCTACACATCACTATGCACAACATTTAAAACATCACTCTACACATCACTCTACACAACATTGAAAACATCACTCTACACAGCACTCGACACAACATTGAAAACATCACTCTACACAACAATCTACACAACATTGAAAACATCACTCTACACATCAATCTATACAATATTGAAAACATCACTCGACACATCACTCCACACAACATTGAAAACATCACTCTACACATCACTCGACACAACATTGTAAACATCACTCTACACATCACTCTGCACACCATTGAAAACATCACTCTGCTCGTCACACTGGACAACATTGAAATCATCACTCTACACAACAATCTACACAACATTGAAAACATCACTCAACACATCACTCTACACAACATTGAAAACATCACTCTACACATCACTCCAAACAACATTGAAAACATCACTCTACACAGCAGTCTACACAACATTGAAAACATCACTCTACACAACAATCTACACAACATTGAAAACATCATTCTACACATCACTCTACACAACATTGAAAACATCACTCTACACATTACTCTACACAACATTGAAAACATCACTCTACATATCACTCTGCACAACATTGAACACATCACTCTACATATCACATCACTCTACTCAACGTTGTAATCATCACTCTGCACATAATCCTACACAACATTGAAAACATCACTCTACACATCACTCTGCATAACATTGAAAGCATCACTCTACATATCACTCTGCACAACATTGAAAACATCATTCTACATATCACATCACTCTACACATCACTCTACACAACATTTTAAACATCACTCTGCACATCAACCTACACAACATTGAAAACAACACTCTACACAACATTGAAAACATCACTCTACACATCACTGTACACAACATTCAAAATATCACTCTACACATCACTCGACACAACATTGTAAACATCACTCTACACATCACTCTGCACACCATTGAAAACATTACTCTACTCGTCACACTGGACAACATTGAAATCATCACTCTACACAACAATCTACACAACATTGAAAACATCACTCAACACATCACTCTACACAACATTGAAAACATCACTCTACACATCACTCCAAACAACATTGAAAACATCACTCTACACAGCAGTCTACACAACATTGAAAACATCACTCTACACAACAATCTACACAACATTGAAAACATCATTCTACACATCACTCTACACAACATTGAAAACATCACTCTACACATTACTCTACACAACATTGAAAACATCACTCTACATATCACTCTGCACAACATTGAACACATCACTCTACATATCACATCACTCTACACAACGTTGTAATCATCACTCTGCACATAATCCTACACAACATTGAAAACATCACTCTACACATCACTCTGCATAACATTGAAAGCATCACTCTACATATCACTCTGCACAACATTGAAAACATCATTCTACATATCACATCACTCTACACATCACTCTACACAACATTTTAAACATCACTCTGCACATCAACCTACACAACATTGAAAACAACACTCTACACAACATTGAAAACATCACTCTACACATCACTGTACACAACATTCAAAATATCACTCTACACATCACTCGACACAACATTGTAAACATCACTCTACACATCACTCTGCACACCATTGAAAACATTACTCTACTCGTCACACTGGACAACATTGAAATCATCACTCTACACAACAATCTACACAACATTGAAAACATCACTCAACACATCACTCTACACAACATTGAAAACATCACTCTACACATCACTCCAAACAACATTGAAAACATCACTCTACACAGCAGTCTACACAACATTGAAAACATCACTCTACACAACAATCTACACAACATTGAAAACATCATTCTACACATCACTCAACACAACATTGAAAACATCACTCTACATATCACTCTGCACAACATTGAACACATCACTCTACATATCACATCACTCTACACAACGTTGTAATCATCTCTCTGCACATAATCCTACACAACATTGAAAACATCACTCTACACATCACTCTGCATAACATTGAAAGCATCACTCTACACAACATTGTAGACATCACTCTACACATCACTCTACACACCATTGAAAACATCACTCTACACATCACTCTACACAACACTGAAAACATCACTCTACACATCACTCTACACAACATTGTAAACATCACTCTACACATGAGTCTACACAACATTGAAAAAAACACTATATACATCATTCTGCACAACATTGAAAACATCACTCTACACATCACTGTACAGAACATTGAAAACATCACTCTACACATCAATCTATACAATATTGAAAACATCACTCTACACATCACTCCACACAATATTGAAAACATCACTCTACATATCACTCTGCACAACATTATAAACATCACTCTGCACATCACTCTACACAACATTGAAAACATCACTCTACACATCATTCGACACAACATTGAAAACATTACTCTACACATCACTCTACAGAACATTGAAAACATCACTCTACACATCACTCTACACAACATTGAAAACATCACTCTATACATCACTCTACACAACATTGTAATATCACTCTACACATGACTCTATACAACATTGAAAAAATCACTCTGTACCCAACTCTGCACAACATTGAATACATCACTCTATACATCACTCTACAGAACATTGAAAATATCACTCTACACATCACTCTCCACAACATTGAAATATCACGCTACACATCACTCTACACAACATTGAAATCATCACTCTACACATCACTCTGCACAACATTGAAAACATCACTCTACACATCACTCTACACAACATTGAAAACATCAATCTACACATCACTCGACACAACATTGAAAACATCAATCTACGCAGCACTCTACACAACATTGAAAACACCACTCAACACATCACTCTACACAACATTGAAAACATCACTCTTTACATCACTCTGCACAACATTGAAAACATCACTCTACACATCACCATGCACAACATTGAAAACATCACTCTACACATCACTCTGCACAACATTTAAAACATCACTCTACACATCACACTACACAACATTGAAAACATCACTCTACACAGCACTCTACACAACATTGAAAACACCACTCAACACATCACTCTACACAACATTGAAAACATCACTCTTTACATCACTCTGCACAACATTGAAAACATCACTCTACACATCACCATGCACAACATTGAAAACATCACTCTACACATCACTCTGCACAACATTTAAAACATCACTCTACACATCACACTACACAACATTGAAAACATCACTCTACACAGCACTCGACACAACATTGAAAACATCACTCTACACAACAATCTACACAACATTGAAAACATCACTCTACACATCAATCTATACTATATTGAAAACATCACTCGACACATCACTCCACACAACATTGAAAACTTCACTCTACATATCACTCTGCACAACATTGAAAACATCACTCTACACATCACTCTACACAACATTGAAAACATCACTCGACATATCACTCTGCACAACATTGAAAACAACACTCTACACATCACTCTATACAACATAGAAAACATCACTCTGCACCTCACTCTGCACAGCATTGAAAACATCACTCTACACATCACTCCACACAACATTGAAAACATCACTCTACACATCACTCAGCACAACATTGAAAACATCACTCTACACATCACTCTGCACAACATTGAAAACATCACTGTACACATCACTCTACACAACTTTGAAAACATCACTCTACACTTCACTCTACACAACATTGAAAACATCACTCAACACATCACTCTACACCACATTGAAAACATCACTCTACACATCAATCTATACAATATTGAATACATCACTCTACACAGCACTCCACACAACATTGAAAACATCACTCTACATATCACTCTGCACAACATTGAAAACATCACTCTACACATCAATCTATACAATATTGAATACATCACTCTACACAGCACTCCACACAACATTGAAAACATCACTCTACATATCACTCTGCACAACATTGAAAACATCACTCTACACATCACTCTACACAACATTGAATACATCACTCTACATATCACTCTGCACAACATTGAAAACAACACTATACATATCACATCAATCTACACATCACTCTACACAACATTGAAAACATCACTCTACACATCACTCTACACAACATTGAAAACAACACTCTATACATCACTCGACACAACATTGAAAAAATCACTCTACACATCACTCTACACAACATGGTAGACATCACTCCACACATCACTCTACACACCATTGAAAACATCACTCTACACATCACTCTACACAACACTGAAAACATCACTCAACACTTCACTCTAAACAACATTGAAAACATCAATCTACACATCACTCTACAGAACATTGAAAACATCACTCTACACATCACTCGACACAACATTGTAAACATCACTCTACACATCACTCTGCACAACATTGAAAACATCACTCTACACATCACTCTACACAACATTGAAAAAAATCACTCTACACATCAATCTGCACAACATTGAAAACATCACTCTGCACAACATTGAAAACATCACTCTGCACATCACTCTACACAAAAATGAAAACATCACTCTACACTTCACTTTACAAAACAGTGAAAACATCACTCTGCACATCACTATACACAATATTAAAACATCACTCTACACAGCACTCTGAACAACATTGAAAACATCACTCTACACAACAATCGACACAACATTGAAAACATCATTCTACACATCACTCTACACAACATTGAAAACATCACTCTACACTTCACTTTACACAACATTGAAAATATCTCTCAGCACATCACTCTACAAAACATTGAAAACATCACTCTGCACATCACTCTGCACAACATTGAAAACATCACTCTACACAACATTGATATCATCACTCTACACTTCACTTTACACAACATTGAAAACATCTCTCAACACATCACTCTGCACAACATTGAAAACATCACTCTACACATCACTCTGCACAACATTTAAAACATCACTCTACACATCACTCTACACAACATTGAAAACAACACTCTATACATCACTCGACACAACATTGAAAAAATCACTCTACACATCACTCTACACAACATTGTAGACATCACTCCACACATCACTCTACACACCATTGAAAACATCACTCTACACATCACTCTACACAACACTGAAAACATCACTCAACACTTCACTCTAAACAACATTGAAAACATCAATCTACACATCACTCTACAGAACATTGAAAACATCACTCTACACATCACTCGACACAACATTGCAATCATCACTCTACACTTCACTCTGCACAACATTGAAAACATCATTCTACACATCACTCTACACAATATTGAAAACATCACTCTGCACATCATTCTGCACAACATTGAATACATCACTCTATACATCACTCTACAAAACATTGAAAACATCACTCTACACATCACTCGCCACAACATTGAAATATCACGCTACAGATCACTCTACACAACATTGAAATCATCACTCTACACATCACTCTGCACAACATTGAAAACATCACTCTACGCGTCACTCTACCCAACATTGAAAACATCAATCTACACACGACTCGACACAACATTGAAAACATCAATCTACGCAGCACTCTACACAACATTGAAAACATCACTCTTCACATTACTCTACACAACATTGAAAACATCACTCTCCATATCACTCTGCACAACATTGAAAACATCACTCTACATATCACTCGACATATCACTCTGCACAACATTGAAAACATCACTCTACACATCACTCTATACAACATAGAAAACATCACTCTGCACCTCACTCTGCATAACATTGAAAACATCACTCTACACATCACTCCACACAACATTGAAAACATCACTCTAAACATCACTCAGCACAACATTGAAAACATCACTCTACACATCACTCTGCACAACATTGAAAACATCACTGTACACATCACTCTACACAACATTGAAAACATCACTCTACACATCAATCTATACAATATTGAATACATCACTCTACACAGCACTCCACACAACATTGAAAACATCACTCTACATATCACTCTGCACTACATTGAAAACATAACTCTACACATCACTCTACACAACATTGAATACATCACTCTGCACATCACTCTGCACAACATTGAAAACATCACTCGACACAACATTGAAAGAATCACTCTACACATCACTCTACACAACATTGTAGATATCACTCCACACATCACTCTACACACCATTGAAAACATCACTCTACACATCACTCTACACAACACTGAAATCATCATTCAACACTTCTCTCTAAACAACAATGCAAACATCAATCTACACATCACTCTACAGAACATTGAAAACATCACTCTACACATCACTCCACACAACATTGAAAACTTCACTCTACATATCACTCTGCACAACATTGAAAACATCACTCTACACATCACTCTACACAACATTGAAAACATCACTCGACATATCACTCTGCACAACATTGAAAACAACACTCTACACATCATTCTATACAACATAGAAAACATCACTCTGCACCTCACTCTGCACAGCATTGAAAACATCACTCTACACATCACTCCACACAACATTGAAAACATCACTCTACACATCACTCAGCACAACATTGAAAACATCACTCTACACATCACTCTGCACAACATTGAAAACATCACTGTACACATCACTCTACACAACTTTGAAAACATCACTCTACACTTCACTCTACACAACATTGAAAACATCACTCAACACATCACTCTACACCACATTGAAAACATCACTCTACACATCAATCTATACAATATTGAATACATCACTCTACACAGCACTCCACACAACATTGAAAACATCACTCTACATATCACTCTGCACAACATTGAAAACATCACTCTACACATCAATCTATACAATATTGAATACATCACTCTACACAGCACTCCACACAACATTGAAAACATCACTCTACATATCACTCTGCACAACATTGAAAACATCACTCTACACATCACTCTACACAACATTGGAAACATCACTCTACATATCACTCTGCACAACATTGAAAACAACACTATACATATCACATCAATCTACACATCACTCTACACAACATTGAAAACATCACTCTACACATCACTCTACACAACATTGAAAACAACACTCTATACATCACTCGACACAACATTGAAAAAATCACTCTACACATCACTCTACACAACATGGTAGACATCACTCCACACATCACTCTACACACCATTGAAAACATCACTCTACACATCACTCTACACAACACTGAAAACATCACTCAACACTTCACTCTAAACAACATTGAAAACATCAATCTACACATCACTCTACAGAACATTGAAAACATCACTCTACACATCACTCGACACAACATTGTAAACATCACTCTACACATCACTCTGCACAACATTGAAAACATCACTCTACACATCACTCTACACAACATTGAAAAAAATCACTCTACACATCAATCTGCACAACATTGAAAACATCACTCTGCACAACATTGAAAACATCACTCTGCACATCACTCTACACAAAAATGAAAACATCACTCTACACTTCACTTTACAAAACAGTGAAAACATCACTCTGCACATCACTCTACACAATATTAAAACATCACTCTACACATCACTCTACACAACATTGAAAACATCACTCTACACTTCACTTTACACAACATTGAAAATATCTCTCAGCACATCACTCTACAAAACATTGAAAACATCACTCTGCACATCACTCTGCACAACATTGAAAACATCACTCTACACAACATTGATATCATCACTCTACACTTCACTTTACACAACATTGAAAACATCTCTCAACACATCACTCTGCACAACATTGAAAACATCACTCTACACATCACTCTGCACAACATTTAAAACATCACTCTACACATCACTCTACACAACATTGAAAACAACACTCTATACATCACTCGACACAACATTGAAAAAATCACTCTACACATCACTCTACACAACATTGTAGACATCACTCCACACATCACTCTACACACCATTGAAAACATCACTCTATACATCACTCTACACAACACTGAAAACATCACTCAACACTTCACTCTAAACAACATTGAAAACATCAATCTACACATCACTCTACAGAACATTGAAAACATCACTCTACACATCACTCGACACAACATTGCAATCATCACTCTACACTTCACTCTGCACAACATTGAAAACATCATTCTACACATCACTCTACACAATATTGAAAACATCACTCTGCACATCACTCTGCACAACATTGAATACATCACTCTATACATCACTCTACAGAACATTGAAAACATCACTCTACACATCACTCTCCACAACATTGAAATATCACGCTACAGATCACTCTACACAACATTGAAATCATCACTCTACACATCACTCTGCACAACATTGAAAACATCACTCTACGCGTCACTCTACCCAACATTGAAAACATCAATCTACACACGACTCGACACAACATTGAAAACATCAATCTACGCAGCACTCTACACAACATTGAAAACATCACTCTTCACATTACTCTACACAACATTGAAAACATCACTCTCCATATCACTCTGCACAACATTGAAAACATCACTCTACATATCACTCGACATATCACTCTGCACAACATTGAAAACATCACTCTACACATCACTCTATACAACATAGAAAACATCACTCTGCACCTCACTCTGCACAACATTGAAAACATCACTCTACACATCACTCCACACAACATTGAAAACATCACTCTAAACATCACTCAGCACAACATTGAAAACATCACTCTACACATCACTCTGCACAACATTGAAAACATCACTGTACACATCACTCTACACAACATTGAAAACATCACTCTACACATCAATCTATACAATATTGAATACATCACTCTACACAGCACTCCACACAACATTGAAAACATCACTCTACATATCACTCTGCACTACATTGAAAACATAACTCTACACATCACTCTACACAACATTGAATACATCACTCTGCACATCACTCTGCACAACATTGAAAACATCACTCGACACAACATTGAAAGAATCACTCTACACATCACTCTACACAATATTGTAGACATCACTCCACACATCACTCTACACACCATTGAAAACATCACTCTACACATCACTCTACACAACACTGAAATCATCATTCAACACTTCTCTCTAAACAACAATGCAAACATCAATCTACACATCACTCTACAGAACATTGAAAACATCACTCTACACATCACTCGACACAACATTGTAAACATCACTCTACACATCACTCTGCACACCATTGAAAACATCACTCTACACTTCACTCGACACAACATTGAAAACATCACTCTACACAACAATCTACACAACATTGAAAATATCAATCTACACATCACTCTGCAGAATATTGAAAACATCACTCTACACATCACTCTACACAACATTGAAAACATCACTCTACATATCACTCTACACAACATTGAAAACATCACTCTACACATCACTCTACACACCATTGAAAACATCACTCTACACTACATTGAAAACATCACTCTACACATCATTCTACACAACATTGTAAACATCACTCTACACATGAGTCTACACAACATTGAAAAAATCACTCTGTACATCATTCTGCACAACATTGAAAACATCACTCTACACATCACTCTACAGAACATTGAAAACATCACTCTACACATCACTCGCCACAACATTGAAATATCACGCTTCCCATCACTCTGCACAATATTGAAAACATCACTCTACACATCACTCTGCACAACATTGAAAACATCACTCTACACATCACTCTGCACAACATTGAAAACATCACTCTACACATCACTCTACACAACATTGAAAACATCACTCTACACTTCACTTTACACAATATTGAAAACATCTCTCTACACAGCACTCTACACAACATTGAAAATATCACTCTACACGTCACTCTACACAACATTGAAAACATCACTCTATACATCACTCTACACAACATTGTAAACATCACTCTACACATGACTCTACACAACTTTGAAAATATCACTCTGTACCCCACTCTGCACAATATTGAATACATCACTCTATACATCACTTTACAGAACATTGAAAACATCACTCTACAAATCATTCTCCACAACAGTTAAATATCACGTTACACATTACTCTACATAACATTGAAATCATCACTCTAAAGATCACTCTGCACAACATTGAAAACATCATTCTACACATCACTCTACACAACATTGAAAACATCACTCTACAAATTACTCGACACAACATTGAAAACATCACTATAGACATCACTCTGTGCAACATTGAAAACATCACTCTGCACAACATTGAAAACATCACTCAACACATCACTCTACACAACATTGAAAACATCACTCTGCACATCACTCTACACAATATTGAAAACATCACTCTAAACAGCACTCAACACAACATTAAAAACATCACTCTACACAACAATCTACACAACATTGAAAACATCACTCTACACATCAATCTATACAATATTGAAAACATCACTCGACACACCACTTCACACAACATTGAAAACATCACTCTACATATCACTCTGCACAACATTGAAAACATCACTCTACACATCACTCTATACAACATAGAAAACATCACTCTGCACCTCACGCTGCACATCATTGAAAACATCACTCTACACATCACTCTACACAACATTGAAAGCATCACTCTACACATCACTCTACACAACTTTGAAAACATCACACTACACTTCACTCTACAAAACATTGAAAACATCACTCAACACATCACTCTACACAACATTGAAAACATCACTCTACACATCAATCTATACAATATTGAATACATCACTCTACACATCACTCCACACAACATTGAAAACATCACTTTACATATCACTCTGCACAACATTGAAAACATCACTCTACACATCACTCTACACAACATTGAAAACATCACTCTACATATCACTCTGCACGACATTGAAAACATCACTATACATATCACATCACTCTACACATCACTCTACACAACTTTGAAAACATCACACTACACTTCACTCTACACAACATTGAAAACATCACTCAACACATCACTCTACACCACATTGAAAACATCACTCTGCACATCACTCTTCACAACATTGAAAACATCACTCTACACAGCACTCTACACAACATTGAAAACATCACTCTACAGAACAATCTACACAACATTGAAAACATCACTCTACACATCACTCTACACAGCATTGAAAATATCACTCTACACATCAATCTATACAATATTGAATACATCACTCTACACATCACTCCACACAACATTGAAAACATCACTCTACATATCATTCTGCACAACATTGAATACATCAATCTACACATCACTCTGCACAACATTGAAAACATCACTCTATACATCACTCTAAAGAACATTGAAAACAACACTCTATACATCACTCGACACAACATTGAAAAAATCACTCTACACATCACGCTACACAACATTGTAGACAACACTCTACACATCACCCTACACACCATTGAAAACATCACTCTACACATCACTCTACACAACACTGAAAACATCACTCAACACTTCACTCTCAACAACATTGAAAACATCAATCTACACATCACTCTACAGAACATTGAAAACATCACTCTACACATCACTCGACACAACATTGTAAACATCACTCTACACATCACTCTGCACAACATTGAAAACATCACTCTACACATCACTCTGCACAACATTGAATACATCACTCTATACATCACTCTACAGAACATTGAAAACATCACTCTACACATCACTCTCCACAACATTGAAATATCACGCTACACATCACTCTACACAACATTGAAATCATCACTCTACACATCACTCTGCACAACATTGAAAACATCACTCTACACATCACTCTGCACAACATTGAATACATCACTCTATACATCACTCTACAGAACATTGAAAACATCACTCTACACATCACTCTCCACAACATTGAAATATCACGCTACACATCACTCTACACAACATTGAAATCATCACTCTACACATCACTCTACACAACACTGAAATCATCATTCAACACTTCTCTCTAAACAACAATGCAAACATCAATCTACACATCACTCTACAGAACATTGAAAACATCACTCTACACATCACTCCACACAACATTGAAAACTTCACTCTACATATCACTCTGCACAACATTGAAAACATCACTCTACACATCACTCTACACAACATTGAAAACATCACTCGACATATCACTCTGCACAACATTGAAAACAACACTCTACACATCACTCTATACAACATAGAAAACATCACTCTGCACCTCACTCTGCACAGCATTGAAAACATCACTCTACACATCACTCCACACAACATTGAAAACATCACTCTACACATCACTCAGCACAACATTGAAAACATCACTCTACACATCACTCTGCACAACATTGAAAACATCACTGTACACATCACTCTACACAACTTTGAAAACATCACTCTACACTTCACTCTACACAACATTGAAAACATCACTCAACACATCACTCTACACCACATTGAAAACATCACTCTACACATCAATCTATACAATATTGAATACATCACTCTACACAGCACTCCACACAACATTGAAAACATCACTCTACATATCACTCTGCACAACATTGAAAACATCACTCTACACATCAATCTATACAATATTGAATACATCACTCTACACAGCACTCCACACAACATTGAAAACATCACTCTACATATCACTCTGCACAACATTGAAAACATCACTCTACACATCACTCTACACAACATTGGAAACATCACTCTACATATCACTCTGCACAACATTGAAAACAACACTATACATATCACATCAATCTACACATCACTCTACACAACATTGAAAATATCACTCTACACATCACTCTACACAACATTGAAAACAACACTCTATACATCACTCGACACAACATTGAAAAAATCACTCTACACATCACTCTACACAACATGGTAGACATCACTCCACACATCACACTACACACCATTGAAAACATCACTCTACACATCTCTCTACACAACACTGAAAACATCACTCAACACTTCACTCTAAACAACATTGAAAACATCAATCTACACATCACTCCACACAACATTGAAAACATCACTCTACATATCACTCTGCACAACATTGAAAACATCACTCTACACATCACTCTACACAACATTGGAAACATCACTCTACACATCACTCCACACAACATTGAAAACTTCACTCTACATATCACTCTGCACAACATTGAAAACATCACTCTACACATCACTCTACACAACATTGAAAACATCACTCGACATATCACTCTGCACAACATTGAAAACAACACTCTACACATCACTCTATACAACATAGAAAACATCACTCTGCACCTCACTCTGCACAGCATTGAAAACATCACTCTACACATCACTCCACACAACATTGAAAACATCACTCTACACATCACTCAGCACAACATTGAAAACATCACTCTACACATCACTCTGCACAACATTGAATACATCACTCTATACATCACTCTACAGAACATTGAAAACATCACTCTACACATCACTCTCCACAACATTGAAAACATCACTCAACACATCACTCTACACCACATTGAAAACATCACTCTACACATCAATCTATACAATATTGAATACATCACTCTACACAGCACTCCACACAACATTGAAAACATCACTCTACATATCACTCTGCACAACATTGAAAACATCACTCTACACATCAATCTATACAATATTGAATACATCACTCTACACAGCACTCCACACAACATTGAAAACATCACTCTACACATCACTCCACACAACATTGAAAACATCACTCTACACATCACTCTGCACAACATTGAAAACATCACTCTACACATCACTCTGCACAACATTGAATACATCACTCTATACATCACTCTACAGAACATTGAAAACATCACTCTACACATCACTCTCCACAACATTGAAAACATCACTCTGCACATCACTCTTCACAACATTGAAAACATCACTCTACACAGCACTCTACACAACATTGAAAACATCACTCTACAGAACAATCTACACAACATTGAAAACATCACTCTACACATCACTCTACACAGCATTGAAAATATCACTCTACACATCAATCTATACAATATTGAATACATCACTCTACACATCACTCCACACAACATTGAAAACATCACTCTACATATCATTCTGCACAACATTGAATACATCAATCTACACATCACTCTGCACAACATTGAAAACATCACTCTATACATCACTCTAAAGAACATTGAAAACAACACTCTATACATCACTCGACACAACATTGAAAAAATCACTCTACACATCACGCTACACAACATTGTAGACAACACTCTACACATCACCCTACACACCATTGAAAACATCACTCTACACATCACTCTACACAACACTGAAAACATCACTCAACACTTCACTCTCAACAACATTGAAAACATCAATCTACACATCACTCTACAGAACATTGAAAACATCACTCTACACATCACTCGACACAACATTGTAAACATCACTCTACACATCACTCTGCACAACATTGAAAACATCACTCTACACATCACTCTGCACAACATTGAATACATCACTCTATACATCACTCTACAGAACATTGAAAACATCACTCTACACATCACTCTCCACAACATTGAAATATCACGCTACACATCACTCTACACAACATTGAAATCATCACTCTACACATCACTCTGCACAACATTGAAAACATCACTCTACACATCACTCTGCACAACATTGAATACATCACTCTATACATCACTCTACAGAACATTGAAAACATCACTCTACACATCACTCTCCACAACATTGAAATATCACGCTACACATCACTCTACACAACATTGAAATCATCACTCTACACATCACTCTACACAACACTGAAATCATCATTCAACACTTCTCTCTAAACAACAATGCAAACATCAATCTACACATCACTCTACAGAACATTGAAAACATCACTCTACACATCACTCCACACAACATTGAAAACTTCACTCTACATATCACTCTGCACAACATTGAAAACATCACTCTACACATCACTCTACACAACATTGAAAACATCACTCGACATATCACTCTGCACAACATTGAAAACAACACTCTACACATCACTCTATACAACATAGAAAACATCACTCTGCACCTCACTCTGCACAGCATTGAAAACATCACTCTACACATCACTCCACACAACATTGAAAACATCACTCTACACATCACTCAGCACAACATTGAAAACATCACTCTACACATCACTCTGCACAACATTGAAAACATCACTGTACACATCACTCTACACAACTTTGAAAACATCACTCTACACTTCACTCTACACAACATTGAAAACATCACTCAACACATCACTCTACACCACATTGAAAACATCACTCTACACATCAATCTATACAATATTGAATACATCACTCTACACAGCACTCCACACAACATTGAAAACATCACTCTACATATCACTCTGCACAACATTGAAAACATCACTCTACACATCAATCTATACAATATTGAATACATCACTCTACACAGCACTCCACACAACATTGAAAACATCACTCTACATATCACTCTGCACAACATTGAAAACATCACTCTACACATCACTCTACACAACATTGGAAACATCACTCTACATATCACTCTGCACAACATTGAAAACAACACTATACATATCACATCAATCTACACATCACTCTACACAACATTGAAAATATCACTCTACACATCACTCTACACAACATTGAAAACAACACTCTATACATCACTCGACACAACATTGAAAAAATCACTCTACACATCACTCTACACAACATGGTAGACATCACTCCACACATCACACTACACACCATTGAAAACATCACTCTACACATCTCTCTACACAACACTGAAAACATCACTCAACACTTCACTCTAAACAACATTGAAAACATCAATCTACACATCACTCCACACAACATTGAAAACATCACTCTACATATCACTCTGCACAACATTGAAAACATCACTCTACACATCACTCTACACAACATTGGAAACATCACTCTACACATCACTCCACACAACATTGAAAACTTCACTCTACATATCACTCTGCACAACATTGAAAACATCACTCTACACATCACTCTACACAACATTGAAAACATCACTCGACATATCACTCTGCACAACATTGAAAACAACACTCTACACATCACTCTATACAACATAGAAAACATCACTCTGCACCTCACTCTGCACAGCATTGAAAACATCACTCTACACATCACTCCACACAACATTGAAAACATCACTCTACACATCACTCAGCACAACATTGAAAACATCACTCTACACATCACTCTGCACAACATTGAATACATCACTCTATACATCACTCTACAGAACATTGAAAACATCACTCTACACATCACTCTCCACAACATTGAAAACATCACTCAACACATCACTCTACACCACATTGAAAACATCACTCTACACATCAATCTATACAATATTGAATACATCACTCTACACAGCACTCCACACAACATTGAAAACATCACTCTACATATCACTCTGCACAACATTGAAAACATCACTCTACACATCAATCTATACAATATTGAATACATCACTCTACACAGCACTCCACACAACATTGAAAACATCACTCTACACATCACTCCACACAACATTGAAAACATCACTCTACACATCACTCTGCACAACATTGAAAACATCACTCTACACATCACTCTGCACAACATTGAATACATCACTCTATACATCACTCTACAGAACATTGAAAACATCACTCTACACATCACTCTCCACAACATTGAAATATCACGCTACACATCACTCTACACAACATTGAAATCATCACTCTACACATCACTCTGCACAACATTGAAAACATCACTCTACGCGTCACTCTACCCAACATTGAAAACATCACTCTACACATCACTCGACACAACATTGTAAACATCACTCTACACATCACTCTGCACACCATTGAAAACATCACTATACACTTCACTCTACACAACATTGAAAACATCACTCTACACATCACTCTACACAACACTGAAAACATCACTCAACACTTCACTCTAAACAACATTGAAAACATCAATCTACACATCACTCTACAGAACATTGAAAACATCACTCTACACATCACTCGACACAACATTGCAATCATCACTTTACACTTCACTCTGCACAACATTGAAAACATCACTCTACACATCACTCTACACAATATTGAAATAATCACTCTGCACATCACTCTGCACAACATTGAAAACATCAATCTACACATCACTCTACAGAACATTGAAAACATCACTCTACACATCACTCGACACAACATTGCAATCATCACTCTACACTTCACTCTGCACAACATTGAAAACATCATTCTACACATCACTCTACACAATATTGAAAACATCACTCTGCACATCACTCTGCACAACATTGAATACATCACTCTATACATCACTCTACAGAACATTGAAAACATCACTCTACACATCACTCTCCACAACATTGAAATATCACGCTACAGATCACTCTACACAACATTGAAATCATCACTCTACACATCACTCTGCACAACATTGAAAACATCACTCTACGCGTCACTCTACCCAACATTGAAAACATCAATCTACACACGACTCGACACAACATTGAAAACATCAATCTACGCAGCACTCTACACAACATTGAAAACATCACTCTTCACATTACTCTACACAACATTGAAAACATCACTCTCCATATCACTCTGCACAACATTGAAAACATCACTCTACATATCACTCGACATATCACTCTGCACAACATTGAAAACATCACTCTACACATCACTCTATACAACATAGAAAACATCACTCTGCACCTCACTCTGCACAACATTGAAAACATCACTCTACACATCACTCCACACAACATTGAAAACATCACTCTACACATCACTCAGCACAACATTGAAAACATCACTCTACACATCACTCTGCACAACATTGAAAACATCACTCTACATATCACTCTGCACTACATTGAAAACATAACTCTACACATCACTCTACACAACATTGAATACATCACTCTGCACATCACTCTGCACAACATTGAAAACATCACTCGACACAACATTGAAAGAATCACTCTACACATCACTCTACACAACATTGTAGACATCACTCCACACATCACTCTACACACCATTGAAAACATCACTCTACACATCACTCTACACAACACTGAAATCATCATTCAACACTTCTCTCTAAACAACAATGCAAACATCAATCTACACATCACTCTACAGAACATTGAAAACATCACTCTACACATCACTCCACACAACATTGAAAACTTCACTCTACATATCACTCTGCACAACATTGAAAACATCACTCTACACATCACTCTACACAACATTGAAAACATCACTCGACATATCACTCTGCACAACATTGAAAACAACACTCTACACATCACTCTATACAACATAGAAAACATCACTCTGCACCTCACTCTGCACAGCATTGAAAACATCACTCTACACATCACTCCACACAACAATGAAAACATCACTCTACACATCACTCAGCACAACATTGAAAACATCACTCTACACATCACTCTGCACAACATTGAAAACATCACTGTACACATCACTCTACACAACTTTGAAAACATCACTCTACACTTCACTCTACACAACATTGAAAACATCACTCAACACATCACTCTATACAACATAGAAAACATCACTCTGCACCTCACTCTGCACAACATTGAAAACATCACTCTACACATCACTCCACACAACATTGAAAACATCACTCTGCACCTCACTCTGCACAACATTGAAAACATCACTCTACACATCACTCCACACAACATTGAAAACATCACTCTAAACATCACTCAGCACAATATTGAATACATCACTCTACACAGCACTCCACACAACATTGAAAACATCACTCTACAGATCACTCTGCACTACATTGAAAACATAACTCTACACATCACTCTACACAACATTGAATACATCACTCTGCACCTCACTCTGCACAACATTGAAAACATCACTCTACACATCACTCTATACAACATAGAAAACATCACTCTGCACCTCACTCTGCACAACATTGAAAACATCACTCTACACATCACTCCACACAACATTGAAAACATCACTCTAAACATCACTCAGCACAATATTGAATACATCACTCTACACAGCACTCCACACAACATTGAAAACATCACTCTACATATCACTCTGCACTACATTGAAAACATAACTCTACACATCACTCTACACAACATTGAATACATCACTCTGCACATCACTCTGCACAACATTGAAAACATCACTCGACACAACATTGAAAGAATCACTCTACACATCACTCTACACAACATTGTAGACATCACTCCACACATCACTCTACACACCATTGAAAACATCACTCTACACATCACTCTACACAACACTGAAATCATCATTCAACACTTCTCTCTAAACAACAATGCAAACATCAATCTACACATCACTCTACAGAACATTGAAAACATCACTCTACACATCACTCCACACAACATTGAAAACTTCACTCTACATATCACTCTGCACAACATTGAAAACATCACTCTACACATCACTCTACACAACATTGAAAACATCACTCGACATATCACTCTGCACAACATTGAAAACAACACTCTACACATCACTCTATACAACATAGAAAACATCACTCTGCACCTCACTCTGCACAGCATTGAAAACATCACTCTACACATCACTCCACACAACATTGAAAACATCACTCTACACATCACTCAGCACAACATTGAAAACATCACTCTACACATCACTCTGCACAACATTGAAAACATCACTGTACACATCACTCTACACAACTTTGAAAACATCACTCTACACTTCACTCTGCACAACATTGAAAACATCACTCAACACATCACTCTACACCACATTGAAAACATCACTCTACACATCAATCTATACAATATTGAATACATCACTCTACACAGCACTCCACACAACATTGAAAACATCACTCTACATATCACTCTGCACAACATTGAAAACATCACTCTACACATCAATCTATACAATATTGAATACATCACTCTACACAGCACTCCACACAACATTGAAAACATCACTCTACATATCACTCTGCACAACATTGAAAACATCACTCTACACATCACTCTACACAACATTGGAAACATCACTCTACATATCACTCTGCACAACATTGAAAACAACACTATACATATCACATCAATCTACACATCACTCTACACAACATTGAAAATATCACTCTACACATCACTCTACACAACATTGAAAACAACACTCTATACATCACTCGACACAACATTGAAAAAATCACTCTACACATCACTCTACACAACATGGTAGACATCACTCCACACATCACTCTACACACCATTGAAAACATCACTCTACACATCACTCTACACAACACTGAAAACATCACTCAACACTTCACTCTAAACAACATTGAAAACATCAATCTACACATCACTCCACACAACATTGAAAACATCACTCTACATATCACTCTGCACAACATTGAAAACATCACTCTACACATCACTCTGCACAACATTGAAAACATCACTCTACACATCACTCTACACAACATTGAAAAAAATCACTCTACACATCAATCTGCACAACATTGAAAACATCACTCTGCACAACATTGAAAACATCACTCTGCACATCACTCTACACAAAAATGAAAACATCACTCTACACTTCACTTTACAAAACAGTGAAAACATCACTCTGCACATCACTCTACACAATATTAAAACATCACTCTACACAGCACTCTGAACAACATTGAAAACATCACTCTACACAACAATCGACACAACATTGAAAACATCACTCTACACATCACTCTACACAACATTGAAAACATCACTCTACACTTCACTTTACACAACATTGAAAATATCTCTCAGCACATCACTCTACAAAACATTGAAAACATCACTCTGCACATCACTCTGCACAACATTGAAAACATCACTCTACACAACATTGATATCATCACTCTACACTTCACTTTACACAACATTGAAAACATCTCTCAACACATCACTCTGCACAACATTGAAAACATCACTCTACACATCACTCTGCACAACATTTAAAACATCACTCTACACATCACTCTACACAACATTGAAAACAACACTCTATACATCACTCGACACAACATTGAAAAAATCACTCTACACATCACTCTACACAACATTGTAGACATCACTCCACACATCACTCTACACACCATTGAAAACATCACTCTATACATCACTCTACACAACACTGAAAACATCACTCAACACTTCACTCTAAACAACATTGAAAACATCAATCTACACATCACTCTACAGAACATTGAAAACATCACTCTACACATCACTCGACACAACATTGCAATCATCACTCTACACTTCACTCTGCACAACATTGAAAACATCATTCTACACATCACTCTACACAATATTGAAAACATCACTCTGCACATCACTCTGCACAACATTGAATACATCACTCTATACATCACTCTACAGAACATTGAAAACATCACTCTACACATCACTCTCCACAACATTGAAATATCACGCTACAGATCACTCTACACAACATTGAAATCATCACTCTACACATCACTCTGCACAACATTGAAAACATCACTCTACGCGTCACTCTACCCAACATTGAAAACATCAATCTACACACGACTCGACACAACATTGAAAACATCAATCTACGCAGCACTCTACACAACATTGAAAACATCACTCTTCACATTACTCTACACAACATTGAAAACATCACTCTCCATATCACTCTGCACAACATTGAAAACATCACTCTACATATCACTCGACATATCACTCTGCACAACATTGAAAACATCACTCTACACATCACTCTATACAACATAGAAAACATCACTCTGCACCTCACTCTGCACAACATTGAAAACATCACTCTACACATCACTCCACACAACATTGAAAACATCACTCTAAACATCACTCAGCACAACATTGAAAACATCACTCTACACATCACTCTGCACAACATTGAAAACATCACTGTACACATCACTCTACACAACATTGAAAACATCACTCTACACATCAATCTATACAATATTGAATACATCACTCTACACAGCACTCCACACAACATTGAAAACATCACTCTACATATCACTCTGCACTACATTGAAAACATAACTCTACACATCACTCTACACAACATTGAATACATCACTCTGCACATCACTCTGCACAACATTGAAAACATCACTCGACACAACATTGAAAGAATCACTCTACACATCACTCTACACAACATTGTAGACATCACTCCACACATCACTCTACACACCATTGAAAACATCACTCTACACATCACTCTACACAACACTGAAATCATCATTCAACACTTCTCTCTAAACAACAATGCAAACATCAATCTACACATCACTCTACAGAACATTGAAAACATCACTCTACACATCACTCGACACAACATTGTAAACATCACTCTACACATCACTCTGCACACCATTGAAAACATCACTCTACACTTCACTCGACACAACATTGAAAACATCACTCTACACAACAATCTACACAACATTGAAAATATCAATCTACACATCACTCTGCAGAATATTGAAAACATCACTCTACACATCACTCTACACAACATTGAAAACATCACTCTATACATCACTCGACACAACATTGAAAACATCACTCTACACATCATTCTACACAACATTGTAAACATCACTCTACACATGAGTCTACACAACATTGAAAAAATCACTCTGTACATCATTCTGCACAACATTGAAAACATCACTCTACACATCACTCTACAGAACATTGAAAACATCACTCTACACATCACTCGCCACAACATTGAAATATCACGCTTCCCATCACTCTGCACAATATTGAAAACATCACTCTACACATCACTCTGCACAACATTGAAAACATCACTCTACACATCACTCTGCACAACATTGAAAACATCACTCTACACATCACTCTACACAACATTGAAAACATCACTCTACACTTCACTTTACACAATATTGAAAACATCTCTCTACACAGCACTCTACACAACATTGAAAATATCACTCTACACGTCACTCTACACAACATTGAAAACATCACTCTATACATCACTCTACACAACATTGTAAACATCACTCTACACATGACTCTACACAACTTTGAAAATATCACTCTGTACCCCACTCTGCACAATATTGAATACATCACTCTTTACATCACTTTACAGAACATTGAAAACATCACTCTACACATCATTCTCCACAACAGTTAAATATCACGTTACACATTACTCTACATAACATTGAAATCATCACTCTACAGATCACTCTGCACAACATTGAAAACATCATTCTACACATCACTCTACACAACATTGAAAACATCACTCTACAAATTACTCGAAACAACATTGAAAACATCACTATAGACATCACTCTGTGCAACATTGAAAACATCACTCTGCACAACATTGAAAACATCACTCAACACATCACTCTACACAACATTGAAAACATCACTCAACACATCACTCTACACAACATTGAAAACATCACTCTGCACATCACTCTACACAATATTGAAAACATCACTCTAAACAGCACTCAACACAACATTAAAAACATCACTCTACACAACAATCTACACAACATTGAAAACATCACTCTGCACCTCACGCTACACAACATTGAAAACATCACTCTACACATCACTCTACACAACTTTGAAAACATCACTCAACACATCACTCTACACAACATTGAAAACATCTCTCTACACATCAATCTATACAATATTGAATACATCACTCTACACATCACTCCACACAACATTGAAAACATCACTTTACATATCACTCTGCACAACATTGAAAACATCACTCTACACATCACTCTACACCACATTGAAAACATCACTCTGCACATCACTCTTCACAACATTGAAAACATCACTCTACACAGCACTCTACACAACATTGAAAACATCACTCTACAGAACAATCTACACAACATTGAAAACATCACTCTACACATCACTCTACACAGCATTGAAAATATCACTCTACACATCAATCTATACAATATTGAATACATCACTCTACACATCACTCCACACAACATTGAAAACATCACTCTACATATCATTCTGCACAACATTGAATACATCAATCTACACATCACTCTGCACAACATTGAAAACATCACTCTATACATCACTCTAAAGAACATTGAAAACAACACTCTATACATCACTCGACACAACATTGAAAAAATCACTCTACACATCACGCTACACAACATTGTAGACAACACTCTACACATCACCCTACACACCATTGAAAACATCACTCTACACATCACTCTACACAACACTGAAAACATCACTCAACACTTCACTCTCAACAACATTGAAAACATCAATCTACACATCACTCTACAGAACATTGAAAACATCACTCTACACATCACTCGACACAACATTGTAAACATCACTCTACACATCACTCTGCACAACATTGAAAACATCACTCTACACATCACTCTGCACAACATTGAATACATCACTCTATACATCACTCTACAGAACATTGAAAACATCACTCTACACATCACTCTCCACAACATTGAAATATCACGCTACACATCACTCTACACAACATTGAAATCATCACTCTACACATCACTCTGCACAACATTGAAAACATCACTCTACGCGTCACTCTACCCAACATTGAAAACATCACTCTACACATCACTCGACACAACATTGTAAACATCACTCTACACATCACTCTGCACACCATTGAAAACATCACTATACACTTCACTCTACACAACATTGAAAACATCACTCTACACATCACTCTACACAACACTGAAAACATCACTCAACACTTCACTCTAAACAACATTGAAAACATCAATCTACACATCACTCTACAGAACATTGAAAACATCACTCTACACATCACTCGACACAACATTGCAATCATCACTTTACACTTCACTCTGCACAACATTGAAAACATCACTCTACACATCACTCTACACAATATTGAAATAATCACTCTGCACATCACTCTGCACAACATTGAATACATCACTCTGTACATCACTCTACAGAACATTGAAAACATCACTCTACACATCACTCTCCACAACATTGAAATATCACGCTACACATCACTCTACACAACATTGAAATCATCACTCTACACATCACTCTGCACAACATTGAAAACATCACTCTACGCATCACTCTACCCAACATTGAAAACATCAATCTACACATGACTCGACACAACATTGAAAACATCACTCAACACATCACTCTACACAACATTGAAAACATCACTCTTTACATCACTCTGCACAACATTGAAAACATCACTCTGCACATTACTCTACACAACATTGAAAACATCACTCTCCATATCACTCTGCACAACATTGAAAACATCACTCTACATATCACTCGACATATCACTCTGCACAACATTGAAAACATCACTCTACACATCACTCTATACAACATAGAAAACATCACTCTGCACCTCACTCTGCACAACATTGAAAACATCACTCTACACATCACTCCACACAACATTGAAAACATCACTCTAAACATCACTCAGCACAACATTGAAAACATCACTCTACACATCACTCTGCACAACATTGAAAACATCACTGTACACATCACTCTACACAACATTGAAAACATCACTCTACACATCAATCTATACAATATTGAATACATCACTCTACACAGCACTCCACACAACATTGAAAACATCACTCTACATAACATTCTGCACAACATTGAAAACATCACTCTACACATCACTCTACACAACATTGAATACATCACTCTGCACATCACTCTGTACAACATTGAAAACATCACTCGACACAACATTGAAAGAATCACTCTATACATCACTCTACACAACATTGTAGACATCACTCCACACATCACTCTACACACCATTGAAAACTTCACTCTACACATCACTCTACACAACACTGAAAACATCACTCAACACTTCTCTCTAAACAACAATGCAAACATCAATCTACACATCACTCTACAGAACATTAAAGACATCACTCTACACATCACTCGACACAAGATTGTAAACATCACTCTACACATCACTCTGCACACCATTGAAAACGTCACTCTACACTTCACTCGACACAACATTGAAAACATCACTCTACACAACAATCTACACAACATTGAAAATATCAATCTACACATCACTCTGCAGAATATTGAAAACATCACTCTACACATCACTCTACACAACATTGAAAACATCACTCTATACATCACTCGACACAACATTGAAAACATCACTCTACACATCATTCTACACAACATTGTAAACATCACTCTACACATGAGTCTACATAACATTGAAAAAATCACTCTGTACATCATTCTGCACAACATTGAAAACATCGCTCTACACATCACTCTACAGAACATTGAAAACATCACTCTACACATCACTCTCCACAACATTGAAATATCACGCTTCACATCACTCTGCACAATATTGAAAACATCACTGTACACATCACTCTGCACAACATTGAAAACATCACTCTACACATCACTCTGCACAACATTGAAAACATCACTCTACACATCACTCTACACAACATTGAAAACATCACTCTACACTTCACTTTACACAATATTGAAAACATCTCTCTACACAGCACTCTACACAACATTGAAAATATCACTCTACACGTCACTCTACACAACATTGAAAACATCACTCTATACATGACTCTACACAACTTTGAAAATATCACTCTGTACCCCACTCTGCACAATATTGAATACATCACTCTATACATCACTTTACAGAACATTGAAAACATCACTCTACACATCATTCTCCACAACAGTTAAATATCACGCTACACATTACTCTACATAACATTGAAATCATCACTCTACAGATCACTCTACACAACATTGAAAACATCACTCTACAAATTACTCGACACAACATTGAAAACATCACTATAGACATCACTCTGTGCAACATTGAAAACATCACTCTGCACAACATTGAAAACATCACTCAACACATCACTCTACACAACATTGAAAACATCACTCTGCACATCACTCTACACAATATTGAAAACATCACTCTACACAGCACTCAACACAACATTGAAAACATCACTCTACACAACAATCTACACAACATTGAAAACATCACTCTACACATCAATCTATACAATATTGAAAAAATCACTCGACACACCACTTCACACAACATTGAAAACATCACTCTACATATCACTCTGCACAACATTGAAAACATCACTCTACACATCACTCTACACAACATTGAAACATCACTCAACACATCACTCTACACAACATTGAAAACATCACTCTGCACATCACTCTACTCAACATTGAAAACATCACTCTACACAGCACTCTACACAACATTGAAAACATCACTCTACACAACAATCTACACAACATTGAAAACATCACTCTACACATCACTCTACACAACATTGAAAACATCACTCTACACATCAATCTATAAAATATTGAATACATCACTCTACACATCACTCCACACAACATTGAAAACATCACTTTACATATCACTCTGCACAACATTGAAAACATCACTCTACACATCACTCTACACAACATTGAAAACATCACTCTACATATCACTCTGCACGACATTGAAAACATCACTATACATATCACATCACTCTACACATCACTCTACACAACTTTGAAAACATCACACTACACTTCACTCTACACAACATTGAAAACATCACTCAACACATCACTCTACACCACATTGAAAACATCACTCTGCACATCACTCTTCACAACATTGAAAACATCACTCTACACAGCACTCTACACAACATTGAAAACATCACTCTACAGAACAATCTACACAACATTGAAAACATCACTCTACACATCACTCTACACAACATTGAAAACATCACTCGACACAACATTGAAAGAATCACTCTACACATCACTCTACACAACATTGTAGACATCACTCCACACATCACTCTACACACCATTGAAAACATCACTCTACACATCACTCTACACAACACTGAAAACATCACTCAACACTTCTCTCTAAACAACAATGCAAACATCAATCTACACATCACTCTACAGAACATTGAAAACATCACTCGACACATCACTCGACACAACATTGTAAACATCATTCTACACATCACTCTGCACACCATTGAAAACGTCACTCTACACTTCACTCGACACAACATTGAAAACATCACTCTACACAACAATCTACACAACATTGAAAATATCAATCTACACATCACTCTGCAGAATATTGAAAACATCACTCTACACATCACTCTACACAACATTGAAAACATCACTCTATACATCACTCGACACAACATTGAAAACATCACTCTACACATCATTCTACACAACATTGTAAACATCACTCTACACATGAGTCTACACAACATTGAAAAAATCACTCTGTACATCATTCTGCACAACATTGAAAACATCACTCTACACATCACTCTACAGAACATTGAAAACATCACTCTACACATCACTCTCCACAACATTGAAATATCACGCTTCACATCACTCTGCACAATATTGAAAACATCACTCTACACATCACTCTGCACAACATTGAAAACATCACTCCACACATCACTCTGCACAACATTGAAAACATCACTCTACACATCACTCTACACAACATTGAAAACATCACTCTATACTTCACTTTACACAATATTGAAAACATCTCTCTACACAGCACTCTACACAACATTGAAAATATCACTCTACACGTCACTCTGCACAACATTGAAAACATCACTCAACACATCACTCTACACAACATTGAAAACATCACTCTGCACATCACTCTACACAATATTGAAAACATCACTCTACACAGCACTCAACACAACATTGAAAACATCACTCTACACAACAATCTACACAACATTGAAAACATCACTCTACACATCAATCTATACAATATTGAAAACATCACTCGACACACCACTTCACACAACATTGAAAACATCACTCTACATATCACTCTGCACAACATTGAAAACATCACTCTACACATCACTCGACACAACATTGTAAACATCACTCTGCACCTCACGCTGCACATCATTGAAAACATCACTCTACACATCACTCTACACAACATTGAAAACATCACTCTACACATCACTCTACACAACTTTGAAAACATCACTCTACACTTCACTCTACACAACATTGAAAACATCACTCAACACATCACTCTACACAACATTGAAAACATCACTCTGCACATCACTCTACTCAACATTGAAAACATCACTCTACACAGCACTCTACACAACATTGAAAACATCACTCTACACAACAATCTACACAACATTGAAAACATCACTCTACACATCACTCTACACAACATTGAAAGCATCACTCTACACATCAATCTACACCACATTGAAAACATCACTTTACATATCACTCTGCACAACATTGAAAACATCACTCTACACATCACTCTACACAACATTGAAAACATCACTCTACATATCACTCTGCACGACATTGAAAACATCACTCTACACATCACTCCACACAACATTGAAAACATCACTTTACATATCACTCTGCACAACATTGAAAACGTCACTCTACACATCACTTTACACAACATTGAAAACATCACTCTACATATCACTCTGCACGACATTGAAAACATCACTACACATATCACATCACTCTACACATCACTCTACTCAACATTGAAAACATCACTCTACACAGCACTCTACACAACATTGAAAACATCACTCTACACAACAATCTACACAACATTGAAAACATCACTCTACACATCACTCTACACAACATTGAAAACATCACTCTACACATCAATCTATAAAATATTGAATACATCACTCTACACATCACTCCACACAACATTGAAAACATCACTTTACATATCACTCTGCACAACATTGAAAACATCACTCTACACATCACTCTACACAACATTGAAAACATCACTCTACATATCACTCTGCACGACATTGAAAACATCACTATACATATCACATCACTCTACACATCACTCTACACAACTTTGAAAACATCACACTACACTTCACTCTACACAACATTGAAAACATCACTCAACACATCACTCTACACCACATTGAAAACATCACTCTGCACATCACTCTTCACAACATTGAAAACATCACTCTACACAGCACTCTACACAACATTGAAAACATCACTCTACAGAACAATCTACACAACATTGAAAACATCACTCTACACATCACTCTACACAACATTGAAAACATCACTCGACACAACATTGAAAGAATCACTCTACACATCACTCTACACAACATTGTAGACATCACTCCACACATCACTCTACACACCATTGAAAACATCACTCTACACATCACTCTACACAACACTGAAAACATCACTCAACACTTCTCTCTAAACAACAATGCAAACATCAATCTACACATCACTCTACAGAACATTGAAAACATCACTCGACACATCACTCGACACAACATTGTAAACATCATTCTACACATCACTCTGCACACCATTGAAAACGTCACTCTACACTTCACTCGACACAACATTGAAAACATCACTCTACACAACAATCTACACAACATTGAAAATATCAATCTACACATCACTCTGCAGAATATTGAAAACATCACTCTACACATCACTCTACACAACATTGAAAACATCACTCTATACATCACTCGACACAACATTGAAAACATCACTCTACACATCATTCTACACAACATTGTAAACATCACTCTACACATGAGTCTACACAACATTGAAAAAATCACTCTGTACATCATTCTGCACAACATTGAAAACATCACTCTACACATCACTCTACAGAACATTGAAAACATCACTCTACACATCACTCTCCACAACATTGAAATATCACGCTTCACATCACTCTGCACAATATTGAAAACATCACTCTACACATCACTCTGCACAACATTGAAAACATCACTCCACACATCACTCTGCACAACATTGAAAACATCACTCTACACATCACTCTACACAACATTGAAAACATCACTCTATACTTCACTTTACACAATATTGAAAACATCTCTCTACACAGCACTCTACACAACATTGAAAATATCACTCTACACGTCACTCTACACAACATTGAAAACATCACTCTATACATCACTCTACACAACATTGTAAACATCACTCTACACATGACTCTACACAACATTGAAAATATCACTCTGTACCCCACTCTGCACAATATTGAATACATCACTCAATACATCACTCTACAGAACATTGAAAACATCACTCAACACATCATTCTCCACAACAGTTAAATATCACGCTACACATTACTCTACATAACATTGAAATCATCACTCTACAGATCACTCTACACAACATTGAAAACATCACTCTACAAATTACTCGACACAACATTGAAAACACCACTATAGACATCACTCTGTGCAACATTGAAAACATCACTCTGCACAACATTGAAAACATCACTCAACACATCACTCTACACAACATTGAAAACATCACTCTGCACATCACTCTACACAATATTGAAAACATCACTCTACACAGCACTCAACACAACATTGAAAACATCACTCTACACAACAATCTACACAACATTGAAAACATCACTCTACACATCAATCTATACAATATTGAAAACATCACTCGACACACCACTTCACACAACATTGAAAACATCACTCTACATATCACTCTGCACAACATTGAAAACATCACTCTACACATCACTCGACACAACATTGTAAACATCACTCTGCACCTCACGCTGCACATCATTGAAAACATCACTCTACACATCACTCTACACAACATTGAAAACATCACTCTACACATCACTCTACACAACTTTGAAAACATCACTCTACACTTCACTCTACACAACATTGAAAACATCACTCAACACATCACTCTACACAACATTGAAAACATCACTCTGCACATCACTCTACTCAACATTGAAAACATCACTCTACACAGCACTCTACACAACATTGAAAACATCACTCTACACAACAATCTACACAACATTGAAAACATCACTCTACACATCACTCTACACAACATTGAAAGCATCACTCTACACATCAATCTACACCACATTGAAAACATCACTTTACATATCACTCTGCACAACATTGAAAACATCACTCTACACATCACTCTACACAACATTGAAAACATCACTCTACATATCACTCTGCACGACATTGAAAACATCACTCTACACATCACTCCACACAACATTGAAAACATCACTTTACATATCACTCTGCACAACATTGAAAACATCACTCTACACATCACTCTACACAACATTGAAAACATCACTCTACATATCACTCTGCACGACATTGAAAACATCACTACACATATCACATCACTCTACACATCACTCTACACAACTTTGAAAACATCACACTACACTTCACTCTACACAACATTGAAAACATCACTCAACACATCACTCTACACCACATTGAAAACATCACTCTGCACATCACTCTTCACAACATTGAAAACATCACTCTACACAGCACTCTACACAACATTGAAAACATCACTCTACAGAACAATCTACACAACATTGAAAACATCACTCTACACATCACTCTACACAGCATTGAAAATATCACTCTACACATCAATCTATACAATATTGAATACATCACTCTACACATCACTCCACACAACATTGAAAACATCACTCTACATATCATTCTGCACAACATTGAATACATCAATCTACACATCACTCTGCACAACATTGAAAACATCACTCTATACATCACTCTAAAGAACATTGAAAACAACACTCTATACATCACTCGACACAACATTGAAAAAATCACTCTACACATCACGCTACACAACATTGTAGACATCACTCTACACATCACCCTACACACCATTGAAAACATCACTCTACACATCACTCTACACAACACTGAAAACATCACTCAACACTTCACTCTACACCACATTGAAAACATCACTCTGCACATCACTCTTCACAACATTGAAAACATCACTCTACACAGCACTCTACACAACATTGAAAACATCACTCTACAGAACAATCTACACAACATTGAAAACATCACTCTACACATCACTCTACACAACATTGAAAACATCACTCGACACAACATTGAAAGAATCACTCTACACGTCACTCTACACAACATTGAAAACATCACTCTATACATCACTCTACACAACATTGTAAACATCACTCTACACATGACTCTACACAACATTGAAAATATCACTCTGTACCCCACTCTGCACAATATTGAATACATCACTCAATACATCACTCTACAGAACATTGAAAACATCACTCAACACATCATTCTCCACAACAGTTAAATATCACGCTACACATTACTCTACATAACATTGAAATCATCACTCTACAGATCACTCTACACAACATTGAAAACATCACTCTACAAATTACTCGACACAACATTGAAAACACCACTATAGACATCACTCTGTGCAACATTGAAAACATCACTCTGCACAACATTGAAAACATCACTCAACACATCACTCTACACAACATTGAAAACATCACTCTGCACATCACTCTACACAATATTGAAAACATCACTCTACACAGCACTCAACACAACATTGAAAACATCACTCTACACAACAATCTACACAACATTGAAAACATCACTCTACACATCAATCTATACAATATTGAAAACATCACTCGACACACCACTTCACACAACATTGAAAACATCACTCTACATATCACTCTGCACAACATTGAAAACATCACTCTACACATCACTCGACACAACATTGTAAACATCACTCTGCACCTCACGCTGCACATCATTGAAAACATCACTCTACACATCACTCTACACAACATTGAAAACATCACTCTACACATCACTCTACACAACTTTGAAAACATCACTCTACACTTCACTCTACACAACATTGAAAACATCACTCAACACATCACTCTACACAACATTGAAAACATCACTCTGCACATCACTCTACTCAACATTGAAAACATCACTCTACACAGCACTCTACACAACATTGAAAACATCACTCTACACAACAATCTACACAACATTGAAAACATCACTCTACACATCACTCTACACAACATTGAAAGCATCACTCTACACATCAATCTACACCACATTGAAAACATCACTTTACATATCACTCTGCACAACATTGAAAACATCACTCTACACATCACTCTACACAACATTGAAAACATCACTCTACATATCACTCTGCACGACATTGAAAACATCACTCTACACATCACTCCACACAACATTGAAAACATCACTTTACATATCACTCTGCACAACATTGAAAACATCACTCTACACATCACTCTACACAACATTGAAAACATCACTCTACATATCACTCTGCACGACATTGAAAACATCATTACACATATCACATCACTCTACACATCACTCTACACAACTTTGAAAACATCACACTACACTTCACTCTACACAACATTGAAAACATCACTCAACACATCACTCTACACCACATTGAAAACATCACTCTGCACATCACTCTTCACAACATTGAAAACATCACTCTACACAGCACTCTACACAACATTGAAAACATCACTCTACAGAACAATCTACACAACATTGAAAACATCACTCTACACATCACTCTACACAGCATTGAAAATATCACTCTACACATCAATCTATACAATATTGAATACATCACTCTACACATCACTCCACACAACATTGAAAACATCACTCTACATATCATTCTGCACAACATTGAATACATCAATCTACACATCACTCTGCACAACATTGAAAACATCACTCTATACATCACTCTAAAGAACATTGAAAACAACACTCTATACATCACTCGACACAACATTGAAAAAATCACTCTACACATCACGCTACACAACATTGTAGACATCACTCTACACATCACCCTACACACCATTGAAAACATCACTCTACACATCACTCTACACAACACTGAAAACATCACTCAACACTTCACTCTCAACAACATTGAAAACATCAATCTACACATCACTCTACAGAACATTGAAAACATCACTCTACACATCACTCGACACAACATTGTAAACATCACTCTACACATCACTCTGCACACCATTGAAAACATCACTCTGCACAACATTGAAAACATCACTCAACACATCACTCTACACAACATTGAAAACATCACTCTGCACATCACTCTACACAATATTGAAAACATCACTCTACACAGCACTCAACACAACATTGAAAACATCACTCTACACAACAATCTACACAACATTGAAAACATCACTCTACACATCAATCTATACAATATTGAAAACATCACTCGACACACCACTTCACACAACATTGAAAACATCACTCTACATATCACTCTGCACAACATTGAAAACATCACTCTACACATCACTCGACACAACATTGTAAACATCACTCTGCACCTCACGCTGCACATCATTGAAAACATCACTCTACACATCACTCTACACAACATTGAAAACATCACTCTACACATCACTCTACACAACTTTGAAAACATCACTCTACACTTCACTCTACACAACATTGAAAACATCACTCAACACATCACTCTACACAACATTGCAAACATCACTCTGCACATCACTCTACTCAACATTGAAAACATCACTCTACACAGCACTCTACACAACATTGAAAACATCACTCTACACAACAATCTACACAACATTGAAAACATCACTCTACACATCACTCTACACAACATTGAAAGCATCACTCTACACATCAATCTACACCACATTGAAAACATCACTTTACATATCACTCTGCACAACATTGAAAACATCACTCTACACATCACTCTACACAACATTGAAAACATCACTCTACATATCACTCTGCACGACATTGAAAAAATCACTCTACACATCACGCTACACAACATTGTAGACATCACTCTACACATCACCCTACACACCATTGAAAACATCACTCTACACATCACTCTACACAACACTGAAAACATCACTCAACACTTCACTCTCAACAACATTGAAAACATCAATCTACACATCACTCTACAGAACATTGAAAACATCACTCTACACATCACTCGACACAACATTGTAAACATCACTCTACACATCACTCTGCACAACATTGAAAACATCACTCTAAACATCACTCTACACATTATTGAAAACATCACTCTACACATCACTCTGCAGAACTTTGAATACATCACTCTACACATCACTCTGCACAACATTGAAAACATCACTCTACACATCACTCTACACAACATTGAAAACATCACTCTACACATCACTCGACACAACATTGTAAACATCACTCTACACATCACTCTGCACACCATTGAAAACATCACTATACACTTCACTCTACACAACATTGAAAACATCACTCTACACATCACTCTACACAGCATTGAAAACATCACTCTACACATCACTCTACACAACATTGAAAACAACACTCTATACATCACTCGACACAACATTGAAAAAATCACTCTACACATCACTCTACACAACATTGTAGACATCACTCTAAACATCACTCTACACACCATTGAAAACATCACTCTACACATCACTCTACACAACACTGAAAACATCACTCAACACTTCACTCTAAACAACATTGAAAACATCAATCTACACATCACTCTACAGAACATTGAAAACATCACTCTACACATCACTCGACACAACATTGTAAACATCACTCTACACATCACTCTGCACAAAATTGAAAACATCACTCTACACATCACTCTACACAACATTGAAAACATCACTCTACACAACAATCTACACAACATTGAAAATATAAATCTACACATCACTCTGCAGAATATTGAAAACATCACTCTACACATCACTCTACACAACATTGAAAACATCACTCTATACATCACTCGACACAACATTGAAAACATCACTCTACACATCACTCTACACAAAATTGTAAACATCACTCTACACATGAGTCTACACAACATTGAAAAAATCACTCTGTACATCATTCTGCACAACATTGAAAACATCACTCTACACATCACTCTACAGAACATTGAAAACATCACTCTACACATCACTCTCCACAACATTGAAATATCACGCTTCACATCACTCTGCACAACATTGAAAACATCACTCTACACATCACTCGACACAACATTGTAAACATCAATCTACACATCACTCTGCACACCATTGAAAAAATCACTCTACACTTCACTCTACACAACATTGAAAACATCACTCTACACAATAATCTACACAACATTGAAAATATCAATCTACACATCACTCTGCAGAATATTGAATACATCACTCTACACATCACTCTACACAACATTGACAACATCACTCTATACATCACTCTACACAACATTGTAAACATCACTCTACACATGACACTACACAGCATTGAAAATATCACTCTGTACCCCACTCTGCACAATATTGAATACATCACGCTACACATTACTCTACACAACATTGAAATCATCACTCTACAGATCACTCTGCACAACATTGAAAACATCACTCTACACATCACTCTACACAACATTGAAAACATCACTCTACACATCACTCGACACAACATTGAAAAAAACACTGTACACAGCACTCAACACAACATTGAAAACATCACTCTGCACATCACTCTACACAACATTGAAAACATCACTCTACACATCAATCTATACAATATTGAAAACATCACTCGATACACCACTTCACACAACATTGAAAACATCACTCTACATATCGCTCTGCACAACATTGAAAACATCACTCTACACATCACTCTATACAACATAGAAAACATCACTCTGCACCTCACTCTGCACATCATTGAAAACATCACTCTACACATCACTCTACACAACATTGAAAACATCACTCTACACAACTTTGAAAACATCACTCTACACTTCACTCTACACAACATTGAAAACATCACTCAACACATCACTCTACACAACATTGAAAACATCACTCTGCACATCACTCTACTCAACATTGAAAACATCACTCTACACAGCACTCTACACAACATTGAAAACATCACTCTACACAACAATCTACACAACATTGAAAACATCACTCTACACATCACTCTACACAACATTGAAAACATCACTCTACACATCAATCTATACAATATTGAATACATCACTCTACACATCACTCCACACAACATTGAAAACATCACTTTACATATCGCTCTGCACAACATTGAAAACATTACTCTACACATCACTCTACACAACATTGAAAACATCACTCTACATATCACTCTGCACGACATTGAAAACATCTATACATATCACATCACTCTACACATCACTCTACACAACTTTGAAAACATCACACTACACTTCACTCTACACAACATTGAAAACATCACTCAGCACATCACTCTACACCACATTGAAAACGTCACTCTGCACATCACTCTTCACAACATTGAAAACATCACTCTACACAGCACTCTACACAACATTGAAAACATCACTCTACAGAACAATCTACACAACATTGAAAACATCACTCTACACATCCCTCTACACAGCATTGAAAACATCACTCTACACATCAATCTATACAATATTGAATAAATCACTCTACACATCACTCCACACAACATTGAAAACATCACTCTACATATCATTCTGCACAACATTGAATACATCACTCTGCATATCACTCTGCACAACATTGAAAACATCACTATACATATCACATCACTCTACACATCACTCTGCACAACATTGAAAACATCACTCTATACATCACTCTAAAGAACATTGAAAACAACACTCTATACATCACTCGACACAACATTGAAAAAATCACTCTACACATCACTCTACACAACATTGTAGACATCACTCTACACATCACCCTACACACCATTGAAAACATCACTCTACACATCACTCTACACAACACTGAAAACATCACTCAACACTTCACTCTAAACAACATTGAAAACATCAATCTACACATCACTCTACAGAACATTGAAAACATCACTCTACACATCACTCGACACAACATTGTAAACATCACTCTACACATCACTCTGCAGAACATTGAAAACATCACTCTACACATCACTCTACACAGTATTGAAAACATCACTCAGCACATCACTCTACACAACATTGAAAACATCACTCTGCACATCACTCTACACAAAATTGAAAACATCACTCTACGCAGCACTCTACACAACATTGAAAACATCACTCTTACAACAATCTACACAACATTGAAAACATCACTCTACACATCACTCTACACAACATTGAAAACATCACTCTACATATCACTCTGCACGACATTGAAAACATCACTATACATATCACATCACTCTACACATCACTCTACACAACTTTGAAAACATCACACTACACTTCACTCTACACAACATTGAAAACATCACTCAACACATCACTCTACACCACATTGAAAACATCACTCTGCACATCACTCTTCACAACATTGAAAACATCACTCTACACAGCACTCTACACAACATTGAAAACATCACTCTACAGAACAATCTACACAACATTGAAAACATCACTCTACACATCACTCTACACAGCATTGAAAATATCACTCTACACATCAATCTATACAATATTGAATACATCAATCTACACATCACTCCACACAACATTGAAAACATCACTCTACATATCATTCTGCACAACATTGAATACATCAATCTACACATCACTCTGCACAACATTGAAAACATCACTCTATACATCACTCTAAAGAACATTGAAAACAACACTCTATACATCACTCGACACAACATTGAAAAAATCACTCTACACATCACGCTACACAACATTGTAGACATCACTCTACACATCACCCTACACACCATTGAAAACATCACTCTACACATCACTCTACACAACACTGAAAACATCACTCAACACTTCACTCTCAACAACATTGAAAACATCAATCTACACATCACTCTACAGAACATTGAAAACATCACTCTACACATCACTCGACACAACATTGTAAACATCACTCTACACATCACTCTGCACAACATTGAAAACATCACTCTACACATCACTCTACACATTATTGAAAACATCACTCTACACATCACTCTGCAGAACTTTGAATACATCACTCTACACATCACTCTGCACAACATTGAAAACATCACTCTACACATCACTCTACACAACATTGAAAACATCACTCTACACATCACTCGACACAACATTGTAAACATCACTCTACACATCACTCTGCACACCATTGAAAACATCACTATACACTTCACTCTACACAACATTGAAAACATCACTCTACACATCACTCTACACAGCATTGAAAACATCACTCTACACATCACTCTACACAACATTGAAAACAACACTCTATACATCACTCGACACAACATTGAAAAAATCACTCTACACATCACTCTACACAACATTGTAGACATCACTCTAAACATCACTCTACACACCATTGAAAACATCACTCTACACATCACTCTACACAACACTGAAAACATCACTCAACACTTCACTCTAAACAACATTGAAAACATCAATCTACACATCACTCTACAGAACATTGAAAACATCACTCTACACATCACTCGACACAACATTGTAAACATCACTCTACACATCACTCTGCACAACATTGAAAACATCACTCTACACATCACTCTACACAACATTGAAAACATCACTCTATAATTCACTTTACACAACATTGAAAACATCTCTCATCACATCACTCTGCACAACATTGAAAACATCACTCTACACATCACTCTGCACAACATTTAAAACATCACTATACACATCACTCTACACAACATTGAAAACATCACTCTACACAGCACTCGACACAACATTGAAAACATCACTCTATACAACAATCTACACAACATTGAAAACATCACTCTACACATCAATCTATACAATATTGAAAACATCACTCGACACATCACTCCACACAACATTGAAAACATCACTCTACACATCACTCTATACAACATAGAAAACATCACTCTACACATCATTCTACACAACATTGAAAACATCACTCTGCACATCAATCTATACAATATTGAATACATCACTCTACACAGCACTCAACACAACATTGAAAACATCACTCTACATATCACTCTGCACAACATTGAAAACATCACTCTACACATCACTCTACACAACATTGAATACATCACTCTACATATCACTCTGCACAACATTGAAAACAACACTATACATATCACATCACTCTACACATCACTCTACACAACATTGAAAACATCACTCTACACATCACTCTAAACAACATAGAAAACAACACTCTATACATCACTCGACACAACATTGAAAGAATCACTCTACACATCACTCCACACAACATTGTAGACATCACTCCACACATCACTCTACACACCATTGAAAACATCACTCAACACTTCTCTCTAAACAACAATGAAAACATCAATCTACACATCACTCTACAGAACATTGAAAACATCACTCTACACAGGACTCGACACAACATTGTAAACATCACTCTACACATCACTCTGCACACCATTGAAAACATCACTCTACACTTCACTCCACACAACATTGAAAACATCACTCTACACAACAATCTACACAACATTGAAAATATCAATCTACACATCACTCTGCAGAATATTGAAAACATCACTCTGCACATCACTCTACACAACATTGAAAAAATCACTCTGTACATCATTCTGCACAACATTGAAAACATCACTCTACACATCACTCTACAGAACATTGAAAACATCACTCTGCACATCACTCTCCACAACATTGAAATATCACGCTTCACATCACTCTGCACAACATTGAAAACATCACTCTACACATCACTCGACACAACATTGTAAACATCAATCTACACATCACTCTGCACACCATTGAAAACATCACTCTACACTTCACTCTACACAACATTGAAAACATCACTCTACACAATAATCTACACAACATTGAAAATATCAATCTACACATCACTCTGCAGAATATTGAAAACATCACTCTACACATCACTCTACACAACATTGACAACATCACTCTATACATCACTCTACACAACATTGTAAATATCACTCTACACATGACTCTACACAACATTGAAAATATCACTCTGTACCCCACTCTGCACAATATTGAATACATCACGCTACACATTACTCTACACAACATTGAAATCATCACTCTACAGATCACTCTGCACAACATTGAAAACATCACTCTACACATCACTCTACACAACATTGAAAACATCACTCTACACATCACTCGACACAACATTGAAAAAAACACTGTACACAGCACTCAACACAACATTGAAGACATCACTCTACACAACAATCTACACAACATTGAAAACATCACTCTACACATCAATCTATACAATATTGAAAACATCACTCGACACACCACTTCACACAACATTGAAAACATCACTCTACATATCGCTCTGCACAACATTGAAAACATCACTCTACACATCACTCTATACAACATATAAAACATCACTCTGCACCTCACTCTGCACATCATTGAAAACATCACTCTACACATCACTCTACACAACATTGAAAACATCACTCTACACATCACTCTACACAACTTTGAAAACATCACTCTACACTTCACTCTACACAACATTGAAAACATCACTCAACACATCACTCTACACAACATTGAAAACATCACTCTGCACATCACTCTACTCAACATTGAAAACATCACTCTACACAGCACTCTACACAACATTGAAAACATCACTCTACACAACAATCTACACAACATTGAAAACATCACTCTACACATCACTCTACACAACATTGAAAACATCACTCAACACATCAATCTATACAATATTGAATACATCACTCTACACATCACTCCACACAACATTGAAAACATCACTTTACATATCGCTCTGCACAACATTGAAAACATTACTCTACACATCACTCTACACAACATTGAAAACATCACTCTACATATCACTCTGCACGACATTGAAAACATCACTATACATATCACATCACTCTACACATCACTCTACACAACTTTGAAAACATCACACTACACTTCACTCTACACAACATTGAAAACATCACTCAGCACATCACTCTACACCACATTGAAAACGTCACTCTGCACATCACTCTTCACAACATTGAAAACATCACTCTACACAGCACTCTACACAACATTGAAAACATCACTCTACAGAACAATCTACACAACATTGAAAACATCACTCTACACATCACTCTACACAGCATTGAAAACATCACTCTACACATCAGTCTATACAATATTGAATAAATCACTCTACACATCACTCCACACAACATTGAAAACATCACTCTACATATCATTCTGCACAACATTGAATACATCACTCTGCATATCACTCTGCACAACATTGAAAACATCACTATACATTTCACGTCACTCTACACATCACTCTGCACAACATTGAAAACATCACTCTATACATCACTCTAAAGAACATTGAAAACAACACTCTATACATCACTCGACACAACATTGAAAAAATCACTCTACACATCACTCTACACAACATTGTAGACATCACTCTACACATCACCCTACACACCATTGAAAACATCACTCTACACATCACTCTACACAACACTGAAAACATCACTCAACACTTCACTCTAAACAACATTGAAAACATCAATCTACACATCACTCTACAGAACATTGAAAACATCACTCTACACATCACTCGACACAACATTGTAAACATCACTCTACACATCACTCTGCACAACATTGAAAACATCACTCTACAAATCACTCTACACAGTATTGAAAACATCACTCTACACATCACTCTGCACAACATTGAATACATCACTCTACACATCACTCTGCACAACATTGAAAACATCACTCTACACATCACTCGACACAACATTGAAAACATCACTCTACACTTCACTTTACACAACATTGAAAACATCACTCAGCACATCACTCTACACAACATTGAAAACATCACTCTGCACATCACTCTACACAAAATTGAAAACATCACTCTACACAGCACTCTACACAACATTGAAAACATCACTCTTACAACAATCTACACAACATTGAAAACATCACTCTACACATCACTCTACACAACATTGAAAATATTAATCTACACAACAATCTACACAACATTGAAAACATCACTCGACACATCACTCTACACAATAATGAAAAAAAACTCTACACAGCACTCTACACAACTTTGAAAACATTACTCCACACATCACTCTACACAACATTGAAAACATCACTCTATACATCACTCTACACAACATTGTAAACATCACTCTACACATGACTCTACACTTCATTGAAAAAATCACTCTGTACCCCACTCTGCACAACATTGAATACATCACTCTATACATCACTCTACAGAACATTGAAAACATCACTCTACACTTCACTTTACACAACATTGAAAACATCACTCAACACATCACTATACACAACATTCAATATATCATTCTACACATCACTCGGCACAACATTGAATACAACACTCTACACATCACTCTACCCAACATTGAAAACATCACTCTACACATCACTCGACACAACATTGTAAACATCACTCTACACATTACTCTGCACAACATTGAAAACATCACTCTAAACATCACTCTACCACATCACTCTGCACAACATTGAAAACATCAATCTACACATCACTCGACACATAATTGAAAACATCACTTTACACATCACTCGACACAACATTGAAAGCATCAGTCTACACAGCACTCTACACAACATTGAAAACATCACTCAACACATCAGTCTACACAACATTGAAAACATCACTCTACATATCACTCTGCACAACATTGAAAACATCACTCTGCACATCACTCGACACAATATTGAAAACATCACTCTACACAGCACTCTACACAACATTGAAAACATCACTCTACACAACAATCTACACAGCATTGAAAACATCGCTCTACACATCACTCTACACAACATTGAAAACATCACTCTACACATCAATCTATACAATATTGAAAACATCACTCTACACATCACTCCACACAACATTGAAAACATCACTCTACATATCACTCTGCACAACATTGAAAACATCACTCCACACGTCACTCAACACAACATTGAAAACATCACTCTACATATCACTCTGCACAACATTGAAAACATCACTATACATATCACATCACTCTACACATCACTCTACACAGCATTGAAAACATCACTCTACATATGACCCTACACAACATTGACAACATCACTCTACATATCACTCTGCACAACATTGAAAACATCACTCTACATATCACATCACTCTACACATCACTCTACACAACATTGTAAACATCACTCTGCACATCACCCTACACAACATTGAAAACATCACTCTACACATCACTCTACATAACATTGAAAACATCACTCTCCACAACATTGAAAAGATCACTCTACACATCACTTTACACAACATTGAAAATATCACTCTACACATCACTCTGCACAACATTGAAAACATCACTCTACATTTCACTCTGCACAACATTGAAAACATCACTCTAAATATCACATCACTCTACACATCACTCTACACAACATTGTAAACATCACTCTACATATCACCCGACACAACATTGAAAACATCACACTACACATCACTCTACACAACATTGAAAACATCACTCTACACATCACTCTGCACAACATTGAAAACATCACTCTACATTTCACTCTGCACAACATTGAAAACATCACTCTACATATGACATCACTCTGCACATCACTCTACACAACATTGTAAACATCACTCTGCACATCACCCGACACAACATTGAAAAGATCACACTACACATCACTCGGCACAACATTGAAAACATCACTCTACACATCACTCTACCCAACATTGAAAACATCACTCTACACATCACTCGACACAACATTGTAAACATCACTCTACACATCACTCTGCACAACATTGAAAACATCACTCTAAACATCACTCTACACATCACTCTGCACAACATTGAAAACATCAATCTACACATCACTCGACACATAATTGAAAACATCACTCTACACATCACTCGACACAACATTGAAAGCATCATTCTACACAGCACTCTGCACAACATTGAAAACATCACTCAACACATCAGTCTACACAACATTGAAAACATCACTCAAAACATCACTCTCATCAACATTGAAAACATCTATCTACATATCACTCTGCACAATATTGAAAACATCACTCTACACATCATTGAAAAGATCACTCTATAATCACTTTACACAACGTTGAAAATACCACTCTACACATCACTCTGCACAACATTGAAAACATCACACTACATATCAGCCTGCACAACATTGAAAACATCACTCTACATATCACATCACTCTACACATCACTCTACACAACATTGTAAACATCACTCTACACATCACCCGACACAACATTGAAAACATCACTCTACACATCACTCTACACAACATTGAAAACATCACTCTACACAACATTGATAAGATCACTCTAAACATCACTATACACAACATTCAAAATAGCACTCTACACATCACTCTACACAACATAGAAAACATCACTCTAAACATCACTCTACACAACATTGAAAACATCACTCTACACATCACTCTACCCAACATTGAAAACATCACTCTACACATCACTCGACACAACATTGTAAACATCACTCTACACATCACTCTGCACAACATTGAAAACATGACTCTAAACATCACTCTACTCATCACTCTGCACAACATTGAAAACATCAATCTACACATCACTCGACACATAATTGAAAACTTCACTCTACACATCACTCTACACAACATTGAAAGCATCAGTCTACACAGCACTCTACACAACATTGAAAACATCACTCAACACATAAGTCTACACAACATTGAAAACATCACTCAAAACATCACTCTCATCAACATTGAAAACATCAATCTAAATATCACTCTGCACAAAATTGAAAACATCACTCTACACATCATTGAAAAGATCACTCTATAATCACTTTACACAACATTGAAAATATCACTCTACACATCACTCTGCACAACATTGAAAACATCACTAAACACTTCACTCTAAACAACATTGAAAACATAAATCTACACATCACTCTACAGAACATTGAAAACATCACTCTAAACATCACTCGACACAACATTGTAAACATCACTCTACACATCACTCTGCACACCATTGAAAACATCACTCTACACTTCACTCTACACAACATTGAAAACATCACTCTACACAACAATCTACACAACATTGAAAACATCAATCTACACATCACTCTGCACACCTTTAAAAACATCACTCTACACTTCACTCTATACAACATTGAAAACATCACTCTACACATCACTTTCCACAACATTGAAATATAACGCTACACATCACTCTGCACAACATTGAAAACATCACTCTACACATCACTCTACACAATATTGAAAACATCACTCTACACATCACTCTGCACAACATTGAAAACATCACTCTACATATCACTCTGCACAACATTGAAAACATCACTCTACACAGTACTCTACAGAACATTGTAAACATCACTCTCCACTTCACTTTACACAACATTGAAAACATCACTCAACACATCACTCTACACAACATTGAAAACATCACTCTGCACATCACTCTACACAATATTGAAAACATCACTCTACACAGCACTCTACACAACATTGAAAACATCACTCTACACAACAATATACACAACATTGAAAACATCACTCTACACATCACTCTGCACAACATTGAAAACATCACTCTACACATCACTCAACACAATATTGAAAACATCACTCTACACATCACTCGACACAATATTGAAAACATCGCTCTACACATCACTCTGCACAACATTGAAAACATCACTCTACATATCACTCTGCACAACATTGAAAACATCACTCTACACAGTACTCTACACAACATTGAAAACATCACTCCACACAGCACTCTACACAACATTGAAAACATCACTCTACACAACAATCTACACAATATTGAAAACATCACTCTACACATCACTCTACACAACATTGAAAACATCACTCTACACAACAATCTACACAACATTGAAAACATCACTCTACACAGCACTCTACACAACATTGAAAACATCACTCTACACTTCACTTTACACAACATTGAAAACATCACTCAACACATCACTCTACACAACATTGAAAACATCACTCTGCACATCACTCTACACAATATTGAAAACATCACTCTACACATCACTCTACACAACATTGAAAACATCACTCTACACATCACTCTACACAATATTGAAAACATCACTCTACACAGCACTCTACACAACATTGAAAACATCACTCTACACTTCACTTTACACAACATTGAAAACATCACTCTACACATCACTCTACACAATATTGAAAACATCACTCTATACATCACTCTACACAACATTTAAAACATCACTCTACACATCACTCTACACAACATTGAAAACATCACTCTATACATCACTCTACACAACATTGTAAACATCACTCTACACATGACTCTACACAACATTGAAAAAATCACTCTGTACCCCACTCTGCACAACATTGAATACATCACTCTATAGATCACTCGATAGAACATTGAAAACATCACTCTACACATCACTCTCCACAACATTTATATATCACGCTACACATCACTCTACACAACATTGAACTCATCACACTACACATCACTCTGCAGAACATTGAAAACATCACTCTACACATCACTCTACACAACATTGAAAACATCACTCTACACATCACTCGACACACCATTGAAAACATCACTATGCACATCACTCTGCACAACATTGAAAACATCACTCTGCACATCACTCTGCACAACATTGAAAACATCACTCTACACATCACTCTACACAACATTGAAGACATCATTCTATACACCACTCTGCACAACATTGAAAGCATCACTCTAAACATCACTCTACACAACATTGAAAACATCACTCTACACATCACTCTACACAACATTGAAAACATCACTCTACACATCACTCTACACAACATTGAAAACATCACTCTACATATCACTCTGCACAACATTGAAAAAATCACTATACATATCACATCACTCTACACATCACTCTACACAGCATTGAAAACATCACTCTACACATGACCCTACACAACATTGACAACATCACTCTACATATCACTCTGCACAACATTGAAAACATCACTCTACATATCACATCACTCTACACATCACTCTACACAACATTGTAAACATCACTCTGCACATCACCCTACACAACATTGAAAACATCACTCTACACATCACTCTACATAACATTGAAAACATCACTCTCCACAACATTGAAAAGATCACTCTACACATCACTTTACACAACATTGAAAATATCACTCTACACATCACTCTGCACAACATTGAAAACATCACTCTACATTTCACTCTGCACAACATTGAAAACATCACTCTACATATCACATCACTCTACACATCACTCTACACAACATTGTAAACATCACTCTACATATCACCCGACACAACATTGAAAACATCACACTACACATCACTCTACACAACATTGAAAACATCACTCTACACATCACTCTGCACAACATTGAAAACATCACTCTACATTTCACTCTGCACAACATTGAAAACATCACTCTACACAGTACTCTACACAACATTGAAAACATCACTCCACACAGCACTCTACACAACATTGAAAACATCACTCTACACAACAATCTACACAATATTGAAAACATCACTCTACACATCACTCTACACAACATTGAAAACATCACTCTACACAACAATCTACACAACATTGAAAACATCACTCTACACAGCACTCTACACAACATTGAAAACATCACTCTACACTTCACTTTACACAACATTGAAAACATCACTCAACACATCACTCTACACAACATTGAAAACATCACTCTGCACATCACTCTACACAATATTGAAAACATCACTCTACACATCACTCTACACAACATTGAAAACATCACTCTACACATCACTCTACACAATATTGAAAACATCACTCTACACAGCACTCTACACAACATTGAAAACATCACTCTACACTTCACTTTACACAACATTGAAAACATCACTCTACACATCACTCTACACAATATTGAAAACATCACTCTATACATCACTCTACACAACATTTAAAACATCACTCTACACATCACTCTACACAACATTGAAAACATCACTCTATACATCACTCTACACAACATTGTAAACATCACTCTACACATGACTCTACACAACATTGAAAAAATCACTCTGTACCCCACTCTGCACAACATTGAATACATCACTCTATAGATCACTCGATAGAACATTGAAAACATCACTCTACACATCACTCTCCACAACATTTATATATCACGCTACACATCACTCTACACAACATTGAACTCATCACACTACACATCACTCTGCAGAACATTGAAAACATCACTCTACACATCACTCTACACAACATTGAAAACATCACTCTACACATCACTCGACACACCATTGAAAACATCACTATGCACATCACTCTGCACAACATTGAAAACATCACTCTGCACATCACTCTGCACAACATTGAAAACATCACTCTACACATCACTCTACACAACATTGAAGACATCATTCTATACACCACTCTGCACAACATTGAAAGCATCACTCTACACATCACTCTGCACACCATTGAAAACATCACTCTACACTTCACTCTACACAACATTGAAAACATCACTCTACACAACATTCTACACAACATTGAAAACATCACTCTACATATCACTCTGCACAACATTGAAAAAATCACTATACACATCACTCTACACAACATTGAAAACATCACTCTATACATCACTCGACACAACATTGAAAACATCACTCTACACATCACTCTACACAACATTGTAAACATCACTCTACACATGAGTCTACACAACAACGAAAAAGTCACTCTGTACTTCATTCTGCACAACATTGAAAACATCACTCTACACATCACTCTACAGAACATTGAAAACATCACTCTACACATCACTCTCCACAACATTGAAATATCACGCTACACATCACTCTGCACAACATTGAAAACATCACTCTACACATCACTCTACACAATATTGAAAACATCACTCTACACATAACTCTACACAATATTGAAAACATCACTCTACACATCACTCTGCACAACATTGAAAACATCACTCTACATATCACTCAGCACAACATTGAAAACATCACTCAACACAGCACTCTACACAACATTGAAAACATCACTCTCCACTTCACTTTACACAACATTGAAAACATCACTCAACACATCACTTTACACAACATTGAAAACATCACTCTGCACATCACTCTACACAATATTGAAAACATCACTCTACACAGCACTCTACACAACATTGAAAACATCACTCAACACATCACTCTACACAACATTGAAAACATCACTCTGCACATCACTCTGCACAATATTGAAAACATCACTCTACACAGCACTCTACACAACATTGAAAACATCACTCTACACAACAATCTACACAATATTGAAAACATCACTCTACACATCACTCTACACAACATTGAAAATATCACTCTACACAACAATCTACACAACATTGAAAACATCACTCTACACTTCACTTTACACAACATTGAAAACATCACTCAACACATCACTCTACACAACATTGAAAACATCACTCTGCACATCACTCTACACAATATTGAAAACATCACTCTACACAGCACTCTACAAAACATTGAAATCATCACACTACACATCACTCTGCAGAACATTGAAAACATCACTCTACACATCATTCTACACAACATTGAAAACATCACTCTACACATCACTCGACACAACATTGAAAACATCACTATGCACATCACTCTGCACAACATTGAAAATATCACTCTGCACATCACTCTGCACAACATTGAAAACATCACTCTACACATCACTCTACACAACATTGAAGACATCATTCTATACACCACTCTGCACAACATTGAAAGCATCACTCTACACATCACTCTGCACAACATTGAAAACATCACTCTACACATCACTCTACACAACATTGAAAATATCACTCTACACATCACTCTACACAACATTGAAAACATCACTCAACACTTCACTCTAAACAACATTGAAAACATAAATCTACACATCACTCTACAGAACATTGAAAACATCACTCTAAACATCACTCGACACAACATTGTAAACATCACTCTACACATCACTCTGCACACCATTGAAAACATCACTCTACACTTCACTCTACACAACATTGAAAACATCACTCTACACAACAATCTACACAACATTGAAAACATCAATCTACACATCACTCTGCACACCTTTGAAAACATCACTCTACACTTCACTCTATACAACATTGAAAACATCACTCTACACATCACTTTCCACAACATTGAAATATAACGCTACACATCACTCTGCACAACATTGAAAACATCACTCTACACATCACTCTACACAATATTGAAAACATCACTCTACACATCACTCTGCACAACATTGAAAACATCACTCTACATATCACTCTGCACAACATTGAAAACATCACTCTACACAGTACTCTACAGAACATTGTAAACATCACTCTCCACTTCACTTTACACAACATTGAAAACATCACTCAACACATCACTCTACACAACATTGAAAACATCACTCTGCACATCACTCTACACAATATTGAAAACATCACTCTACACAGCACTCTACACAACATTGAAAACATCACTCTACACAACAATATACACAACATTGAAAACATCACTCTACACATCACTCTACGCAACATTGAAAACATCACTCTACACTACAATCTACACAACATTGAAAACATCACTCTACACATCACTCTGCACAATATTGAAAACATCACTCTACACAGCACTCTACACAACATTGAAAACATCACTCTACACATCACTCTACACAACATTGAAAACATCACTCTATACATCACTCTACACAACATTGTAAACATCACACAACATTGTAAACATCACTCTACACATGACTCTACACAACATTGAAAATATCACTCTGTACCCCACTCTGCACAACATTGAATACATCACTCTATAGATCACTCTAGAGAACATTGAAAACATCACTCTGCAAATCACTCTCCACAACATTTAAATATCACGCTACACCTCACTCTACACAACATTGAAATCATCACACTACACATCACTCTGCAGAACATTGAAAACATCACTCTACACATCACTCTACACAACATTGAAAACATCACTCTACACATCACTCGACACAACATTGAAAACATCACTATACACATTACTCTGCACAACATTGAAAACATCACCCTGCACATCACTCTGCACAACATTGAAAACAACACTCCACACATCACTCTACACAACATTGAAAACATCACTCTACACATCACTCTGCACAACATTGAAAACATCACTCTACACATCACTCTGCACAACATTGAAAACATCACTCTACACATCGCTCTACACAACATTGAAAATATCACTCTACACATCACTCTACACAACACTGAAAACATCACTCAACACTTCACTCTAAACAACATTGAAAACATCAATCTACACATCACTCTACAGAACATTGAAAACATCACTCTAAACATCACTCGACACAACATTGTAAACATCACTCGACACATCACTCTGCACACCATTGAAAACATCACTCTACAATTCACTCTACACAACATTGAAAACATCAATCTACACATCACTCTGCAGAATATTGAAAACATCACTCTACACATCACTCTACACAACATTGAAAACATCACTCTATACATCACTCGACACAAAATTGAAAACATCACGCTACACATCACTCTGCACAACTTTGAAAACATTGCTCTACACATCACTCTACACAATATTGAAAACATCACTCTACACATCAATCTGCACAACATTGAAAACATCACTCTACACTTCACTCTACACAACATTGAAAACATCACTCTACACAACAATCTACACAACATTGAAAACATCAATCTACACACCACTCTGCAGAATATTGAAAACATCACTCTACACATCACTCTGCACAACATTGAAATCATCACTCTACATATCACTCAGCACAACATTGAAAACATCACTCTACACAGCACTCTACACAACATTGAAAACATCACTCTCCACTTCACTTTACACAACATTGAAAACATCACTCAACACATCACTCTACACAACATTGAAAACATCACTCTGCACATCACTCTACACAATATTGAAAACATCACTCTACACAGCACTCTACACAACATTGAAAACATCACTCAACACATCACTCTACACAACATTGAAAACATCACTCTGCACATCACTCTACACAATATTGAAAACATCACTCTGCACAGCACTCTACACAACATTGAAAAAATCACTCTACACAACAATCTACACAATATTGAAAACATCACTCTACACATCACTCTACACAACATTGAAAACATCACTCTACACAACAATCTACACAACATTGAAAATATCACTCTACACATCACTCTATACAATATTGAAAACATCACTCTACACAGCACTCTACACAACATTGAAAACATAACTCTACACAACAATCTACGCAACATTGAAAACATCACTCTACACATCACTCTACACAACATTGAAAACATCACTCTACACAACAATCTACACAACATTGAAAACATCACTCTACACATCACTCTACACAATATTGAAAACCTCACTCTACACAGCACTCTACACAGCATTGAAAACATCACTCTACACATCACTCTACACAACATTGAAAACATCACTCTATACATCACTCTACACAACATTGTAAACATCACTCTACACATGACTCGACACAATATTGAAAAAATCATTCTGTACCCCACTCTGCACAACATTGAATACATCACTCTATAGATCACTCTACAGAACATTGAAAACATCACTCTACACATCACTCTCCACAACATTTAAATATCACGCTGCACATCACTCTACACAACATTGAAATCATCACACTACACATCACTCTGCAGAACATTGAAAACATCACTCTACACATCACTCTACACAACATTGAAAACATCACTCTACACATCACTCGACACAACAATGAAAACATCACTATGCACATCACTCTGCACAACATTGAAAACATCACTCTGCACATCACTCTGCACAACATTGAAAACATCACTCTACACATAACTCTACACAACATTGAAGACATCATTCTATACACCACTCTGCACAACATTGAAAGCATCACTCTACACATCACTCTGCACAACATTGAAAACATCACTCTACACATCACTCTACACAACAATGAAAATATCACTCTACACATCACTCCACACAACACTGAAACCATCACTCAACACTTCACTCTAAACAACATTGTAAACATAAATCTACACATCACTCTACAGAACATTGAAAACATCACTCTAAACATCACTCGACACAATATTGTAAACATCACTCTGCACATCACTCTGCACACCATTGAAAACATCACTCTACACTTCACTCTACACAACATTGAAAACATCACTCTACACAACAATCTACACAACATTGAAAACATCAATCTACACATCACTCTGCAGAATATTGAAAACATCACTCTACACATCACACTACACAACATTGAAAACATCACTCTATACATCACTCGACACAACATTGAAAACATCACTCTACATTTCACTCGACACAACATTGTAAACATCACTCTACACAAGAGTCTACACAACATTGAAAACATCACTCTACACATCACTCTGCAGAATATTGAAAACATCACTCTGCACATCACTCTGCACAACATTGAACACATCACTCTACACATCACTCTACACAACCTTGAAAACATCACTCTGCACATCACACTGCACAACATTGAAAGCATCACTCTACACATCACTCTGCACAACATTGAAAACATCACTCTACACATCACTCTACACAACATTGAAAATATCACTCTACACATCACTCTACACAACACTGAAAACATCACTCAACACTTCACTCTAAACAACATTGAAAACATCAATCTACACATCACTCTACAGAACATTGAAAACACCACTCTAAACATCACTCGACACAACATTGTAAACATCACTCTACACATCACTCTGCACACCATTGAAAACATCACTCTACACTTCACTCTACACAACATTGAAAACATCACTCTACAGAACAATCTACACAACATTGAAAACATCACTCTACACATCACTCTGCACACCATTGAAAACATCACTCTACACTTCACTCTACACATCATTGAAAACATCACTCTACACATCACTCTCCACAACATTGAAATATAACGCTACACATCACTCTGCACAACATTGAAAACATCACTCTACACATCACTCTGCACAACATTGAAAACATCACTCTACATATCACTCTGCACAACATTGAAAACATCACTCTACACAGCACTCTACACAACATTGAAAACATCACTCTCCACTTCACTTTACACAACATTGAAAACATCACTCAACACATCACTCTACACAACATTGAAAACATCACTCTGCACATCACTCTACACAATATTGAAAACATCACTCTACACAGCACTCTACACAACATTGAAAACATCACTCTACACAACAATCTACACAACATTGAAAACATCACTCTGCACATCACTCTACGCAACATTGAAAACATCACTCTACACTACAATCTACACAACATTGAAAACATCACTCTACACATCACTCTACACAATATTGAAAACATCACTCTAAACAGCACTCTACACAACATTGAAAACATCACTCTACACATCACTCTACACAACATTGAAAACATCACTCTATACATCACTCTACACAACATTGTAAACATCACTCTACACATGACTCTACACAACATTGAAAATATCACTCTGTACCACACTCTGCACAACATTGAATACATCACTCTATAGATCACTCTAGAGAACATTGAAAACATCACTCTACACATCACTCTCCACAACATTTAAATATCACGCTACACCTCACTCTACACAACATTGAAATCATCACACTACACATCACTCTGCAGAACATTGAAAACATCACTCTACACATCACTCGACACAACATTGAAATCATCACACTACACATCACTCTACACAACATTGAAAACATCACTCTGCACATCACTCTGCACAACATTGAAAACATCACTCTACACATTACTCTGCACAACATTGAAAACATCACCCTGCACATCACTCTGCACAACATTGAAAACATCACTCTACACATCACTCTGCACAACATTGAAAACATCACTCTACACATCACTCTACACAACATTGAAAACATCACTCTATACATCACTCGACACAACATTGAAAACATCACTCTACATTTCACTCGACACAACATTGTAAACATCACTCTACACATGAGTCTACATAACATTGAAAACATCACTCTACACATCACTCTGCACAACATTGAAAACATCACTCTGCACATCACTCTGCACAACATTGAACACATCACTCTACACATCACTCTACACAACCTTGAAAACATCACTCTACACATCACACTGCGCAACATTGAAAGCATCACTCTACACATCACTCTGCACAACATTGAAAACATCACTCTACACATCACTCTACACAACATTGAAAATATCACTCTACACATCACTCTACACAACACTGAAAACATCACTCAACACTTCACTCTAAACAACATTGAAAACATCAATCTACACATCACTCTACAGAACATTGAAAACATCACTCTAAACATCACTTGACACAACATTGTAAACATCACTCTACACATCACTCTGCACACCATTGAAAGCATCACTCTACACTTCACTCTACACAACATTGAAAACATCACTCTACACAACAATCTACACAACATTGAAAACATCACTCTACACTTCACTCTACACATCATTGAAAACATCACTCTACACATCACTCTCCACAACATTGAAATATAACGCTACACATCACTCTGCACAACATTGAAAACATCACTCTACACATCACTCTGCACAACATTGAAAACATCACTCTACATATCACTCTGCACAACATTGAAAACATCACTCTACACAGCACTCTACACAACATTGAAAACATCACTCTCCACTTCACTTTACACAACATTGAAAACATCACTCAACACATCACTCTACACAACATTGAAAACATCACTCTGCACATCACTCTACACAATATTGAAAACATCACTCTACACAGCACTCTACACAACATTGAAAACATCACTCTACACTACAATCTACACAACATTGAAAACATCACTCTACACATCACTCTACACAATATTGAAAACATCACTGTACACAGCACTCTACACAACATTGAAAACATCACTCTATACATCACTCTACACAACATTGTAAACATCACTCTACACATGACTCTACACAACATTGAAAATATCACTCTGTACCCCACTCTGCACAACATTGAATACATCACTCTATAGATCACTCTAGAGAACATTGAAAACATCAGTCAACACATCACTCTCCACAACATTTAAATATCACGCTACACCTCACTCTACACAACATTGAAATCATCACACTACACATCACTCTGCAGAACATTGAAAACATCACTCTACACATCACTGTACACAACATTGAAAACATCACTCTACACATCACTCGACACAACATTGAAAACATCACTATACACATTACTCTGCACAACATTGAAAACATCACCCTGAACATCACTCGACACAACATTGTAAACATCACTCTACACATCACTCTGCACACCATTGAAAACATCACTCTACACTTCACTCTACACAACATTGAAAACACCAATCTACACATCACTCTGCAGAATATTGAAAACATCACTCTACACATCACTCTACACAACATTGAAAATATCACTCTATACATCACTCGACACAACATTGAAAACATCACGCTACACATCACGCTGCACAACTTTGAAAACATCACTCTACACATCACTCTACACAATATTGAAAAAATCACTCTACACATCACTCTGCACAACATTGAAAACATCACTCTACACTTCACTCTACACAACATTGAAAACATCACTCTACACAACAATCTACACAACATTGAAAATATCAATCTGCACATCACTCTGCAGAATATTGAAAACGTCACTCTACACATCACTCTACACAACATTGAAAACATCACTCTATACATCACTCGACACAACATTGAAAACATCACTCTACACATCACTCTACACAACATTGTAAACATCACTCTACACATGAGTCTGCACAACATTGAAAAAATCACTCTGTACATCATTCTGCACAACATTGAAAACATCACTCTACACATCACCCTACAGAACATTGAAAACATCACTCTACACATCACTCTCCACAACATTGTAATATCACGCTACACATCACTCTGCACACCATTGAAAACATCACTCTACACATCACTCTACACAATATTGAAAACATCACTCTACACATCACTCTGCACAACATTGAAAACATCACTCTACATATCACTCTGCACAACATTGAAAACATCACTCTACACAGCACTCTACACAACATTGAAAACATCACTCTCCACTTCACTTTACACAACATTGAAAACATCACTCAACACATCACTCTACACAACATTGAAAACATCACTCTGCACATCACTCTACACAATATTGAAAACATCACTCTACACAGCACTCTACACAACATTGAAAACATCACTCTACACAACAATCTACACAACACTGAAAACATCACTCTACACATCACTCTACACAACATTGAAAACATCACTCTACACAACAATCTACACAACATTGAAAATATCACTCCACACATCACTCTACACAATATTGAAAACATCACTCTACACAGCACTCTACACAACATTGAAAACATCACTCTACACATCACTCTACACAACATTGAAAACATCACTCTATACATCACTCTACACAGCATTGTAAACATCACTCTACACATGACTCTACACAACATTGAAAATATCACTCTGTACACCACTCTGCACAACATTGAATACATCACTCTATACATCACTCTACAGAACATTGAAAACATCACTCTACACATCACTCTCCACAACATTTAAATATCACGCTACACATCACTCTCCACAACATTGAAATCATCAATCTACACATCACTCTGCACAACATTGAAAACATCACTCTACACATCACTCTACACAACATTGAAAACATCACTCTACACATCACTCGACACAACATTGAAAACATCACTATACACATCACTCTACACAATATTGAAAACATCACTCTACACAGCACTCGACACAACATTGAAAACATAACTCTACACAACAATCTACACAACATTGAAAACATCACTCTACACATCACTCGACACAACATTGAAAACATCACTCTACACATCAATCTACACCACATTGAAAACATCACTCTGCACATCACTCTACTCAACATTGAAAATATCACTCTACACAGCACTCTACACAACATTGAAAACATCACTCTGCAGAAAAATCTACGCAACATTGAAAACATCACTCTACACATCAGTCTGCACAACATTGAAAAAAATCACTCAGTACATCATTCTGCACAACATTGAAAACATCACTCTACATACCACATCACTCTACACACCACTCTACACAACATTGAAAACATCACTCTATACATCACTCTACACAGCATTGTAAACATCACTCTACACATCACTCTGCACAACATTGAGAACATCACTCGACACATCATTCCACACAACATTGAAAACATCACTCTGCACATCACACTGCACAACATTGAAAACATCACTCTACACATCACTCTGCACAACATTGAAAACATCACTCTACACATCACTCTGCACAACATTGAAAACATCACTCTACACATCACTCTGCACAACATTGAAAACATCACTCTACACATCACTCTATACAACATAGAAAACATCACTCTGCACCTCACTCTGCACAACATTGAAAACATCACTCTACACATCACTCCACACAACATTGAAAACATCACTCTACACATCACTCAGCACAACATTGAAAACATCACTCTACACATCACTCTGCACAACATTGAAAACATCACTCTGCACATCACTCTACACAATATTGAAAACATCACTCTACACAGCACTCGACACAACATTGAAAACATCACTCTACACAACAATCTACACAACATTGAAAACATCACTCTACACATCACTCGACACAACATTGAAAACATCACTCTACACATCAATCTATACAATATTGAAAACATCACTCGACACATCACTCCACACAACACTGAAAACATCACTCTACATATCACTCTGCACAACTTTGAAAACATCACTCAATACATCAATCTACACCACATTGAAAACATCACTCTGCACATCACTCTACACAACATTGAAAACATCACTCTACACAGCACTCTACACAACATTGAAAACATCACTCTACAGAAAAATCTACGCAACATTGAATACATCACTCTACACATGAGTCTACACAACATTGAAACAATCACTCTGTATATCATTCTGCACAACATTGAAAACATCACTCTACACTTCACTCTACACAACATTGAAAACATCACTCAACACATCACTCTACACAACATTGAAAACATCACTCGACACATCACTCTACACAACATTGAAAAGATCACTCTACACATCACTCTACACAACATTGAAAACTTCACTCTACACATCACTCTATACAACATTGAAAACATCACTCTACACATCACTCTAATCAAAATTGAAAACATCACTCTACATATCACTCTGCACAATATAGAAAACATCACTCTACACATCACATCGCTATACACATCACTATACCCAACATTGAAAACATCACTCTGCACAACACTCTACACAACATTGAAAACATCACTCTACGCATCACTCTGCTCAACATTGAAAACATCACTCAGCACATCACTCTACACAACAATGAAAACATTACCCTACACACCACTCTAAACAACATTGAAAACATCACTCTACACATCACTCTACACAACATTGAAAACATCACTCTACAAATCAATCTGCACAACATTGAAAACATCATCTACGTATCACTCTGCAGAACATTGAAAACATTACTCTAAACATCACATCACTCTACACACCACTCTATACAATATTGAAAACATCAATCTACACATCACTCCACACAACATTGAAAACATCACTCTACATATCACTCTGCACAACATTGAAAACACCGCTCTACACATCACTCTACACAACATTGAAAACATCACTCTACATATCACTCGGCACAACATTGAAAACATCACTATACTTATCACATCACTCTACACATCACTCTACACAGCATTGAAAACAGCACTCTACACATCACCCTACACATCATTGAAAACATCACTCTACACATCACTCCACACAACATTGAAAACATCACTCTGCACATCACTCTACACAAGATTGAAAATATCACTCTACACATCATTCTACACAACATTGAAAACATCACTCTACACAACAATCTACACAACATTGAAAACATCAATCTACACATCACTCTGCACACCTTTGAAAACATCACTCTACACTTCACTCTATACAACATTGAAAACATCACTCTACACATCACTTTCCACAACATTGAAATATAACGCTACACATCACTCTGCACAACATTGAAAACATCACTCTACACATCACTCTACACAATATTGAAAACATCACTCTACACATCACTCTGCACAACATTGAAAACATCACTCTACATATCACTCTGCACAACATTGAAAACATCACTCTACACAGTACTCTACAGAACATTGTAAACATCACTCTCCACTTCACTTTACACAACATTGAAAACATCACTCAACACATCACTCTACACAACATTGAAAACATCACTCTGCACATCACTCTACACAATATTGAAAACATCACTCTACACAGCACTCTACACAACATTGAAAACATCACTCTACACAACAATATACACAACATTGAAAACATCACTCTACACATCACTCTACGCAACATTGAAAACATCACTCTACACTACAATCTACACAACATTGAAAACATCACTCTACACATCACTCTGCACAATATTGAAAACATCACTCTACACAGCACTCTACACAACATTGAAAACATCACTCTACACATCACTCTACACAACATTGAAAACATCACTCTATACATCACTCTACACAACATTGTAAACATCACACAACATTGTAAACATCACTCTACACATGACTCGACACAACATTGAAAAAATCACTCTGTACCCCACTCTGCACAACATTGAATACATCACTCTATAGATCACTCTAGAGAACATTGAAAACATCACTCTGCACATCACTCTCCACAACATTTAAATATCACGCTACACCTCACTCTACACAACATTGAAATCATCACACTACACATCACTCTGCAGAACATTGAAAACATCACTCTACACATCACTCTACACAACATTGAAAACATCACTCTACACATCACTCGACACAACATTGAAAACATCACTATACACATTACTCTGCACAACATTGAAAACATCACCCTGCACATCACTCTGCACAACATTGAAAACAACACTCCACACATCACTCTACACAACATTGAAAACATCACTCTACACATCACTCTGCACAACATTGAAAACATCACTCTACACATCACTCTGCACAACATTGAAAACATCACTCTACACATCGCTCTACACAACATTGAAAATATCACTCTACACATCACTCTACACAACACTGAAAACATCACTCAACACTTCACTCTAAACAACATTGAAAACATCAATCTACACATCACTCTACAGAACATTGAAAACATCACTCTAAACATCACTCGACACAACATTGTAAACATCACTCGACACATCACTCTGCACACCATTGAAAACATCACTCTACAATTCACTCTACACAACATTGAAAACATCAATCTACACATCACTCTGCAGAATATTGAAAACCTCACTCTACACATCACTCTACACAACCTTGAAAACATCACTCTATACATCACTCGACACAAAATTGAAAACATCACGCTACACATCACTCTGCACAACTTTGAAAGCATTGCTCTACACATCACTCTACACAATATTGAAAACATCACTCTACACATCAATCTGCACAACATTGAAAACATCACTCTACACTTCACTCTACACAACATTGAAAACATCACTCTACACAACAATCTACACAACATTGAAAACATCAATCTACACACCACTCTGCAGAATATTGAAAACATCACTCTACACATCACTCTGCACAACATTGAAATCATCACTCTACATATCACTCAGCACAACATTGAAAACATCACTCTACACAGCACTCTACACAACATTGAAAACATCACTCTCCACTTCACTTTACACAACATTGAAAACATCACTCAACACATCACTCTACAAAACATTGAAAACATCACTCTGCACATCACTCTACACAATATTGAAAACATCACTCTACACAGCACTCTACACAACATTGAAAACATCACTCAACACATCACTCTACACAACATTGAAAACATCACTCTGCACATCACTCTACACAATATTGAAAACATCACTCTGCACAGCACTCTACACAACATTGAAAAAATCACTCTACACAACAATCTACACAATATTGAAAACATCACTCTACACATCACTCTACACAACATTGAAAACATCACTCTACACAACAATCTACACAACATTGAAAATATCACTCTACACATCACTCTATACAATATTGAAAACATCACTCTACACAGCACTCTACACAACATTGAAAACATCACTCTACACAACAATCTACGCAACATTTTAAAAACATCACTCTACACATCACTCTACACAACATTGAAAACATCACTCTACACAACAATCTACACAACATTGAAAACATCACTCTACACATCACTCTACACAATATTGAAAACCTCACTCTACACAGCACTCTACACAGCATTGAAAACATCACTCTACACATCACTCTACACAACATTGAAAACATCACTCTATACATCACTCTACACAACATTGTAAACATCACTCTACACATGACTCGACACAATATTGAAAAAATCATTCTGTACCCCACTCTGCACAACATTGAATACATCACTCTATAGATCACTCTACAGAACATTGAAAACATCACTCTACACATCACTCTCCACAACATTTAAATATCACGCTGCACATCACTCTACACAACATTGAAATCATCACACTACACATCACTCTGCAGAACATTGAAAACATCACTCTACACATCACTCTACACAACATTGAAAACATCACTCTACACATCACTCGACACAACAATGAAAACATCACTATGCACATCACTCTGCACAACATTGAAAACATCACTCTGCACATCACTCTGCACAACATTGAAAACATCACTCTACACATAACTCTACACAACATTGAAGACATCATTCTATACACCACTCTGCACAACATTGAAAGCATCACTCTACACATCACTCTGCACAACATTCAAAACATCACTCTACACATCACTCTACACAACATTGAAAATATCACTCTACACATCACTCCACACAACACTGAAAACATCACTCAACACTTCACTCTAAACAACATTGTAAACATAAATCTACACATCACTCTACAGAACATAGAAACATAGAAACATAGAAACATAGAAAATAGGTGCAGGAGCAGGCCATTCAGCCCTTCTAGCCTGCACCGCCATTCAATGAGTTCATGGCTGAACATGAAACTTCAGTACCCCCTTCCTGCTTTCTCGCCATAACCCTTGATCCCCCGAGTAGTAAGGACTTCATCTAACTCCCTTTTGAATATATTTAGTGAATTGGCCTCAACTACTTTCTGTGGTAGAGAATTCCACAGGTTCACCACTCTCTGGGTGAAGAAGTTTCTCCTCATCTCGGTCCTAAATGGCTTACCCCTTATCCTCAGACTGTGACCCCTGGTTCTGGACTTCCCCAACATTGGGAACATTCTTTCTGCATCTAACCTGTCTAAACCCGTCAGAATTTTAAACGTTTCTATGAGGTCCCCTCTCATTCTTCTGAACTCCAGTGAATACAAGCCCAATTGATCCAATCTTTCTTGATAGGTCAGTCCCGCCATCCCGGGAATCAGTCTGGTGAACCTTCGCTGCACTCCCTCAATAGCAAGAATGTCCTTCCTCAAGTTAGGAGACCAAAACTGTACACAATACTCCAGGTGTGGCCTCACCAAGGCCCTGTACAACTGTAGCAACACCTCCCTGCCCCTGTATTCAAATCCCCTCGCTATGAAGGCCAACATGCCATTTGCTTTCTTAACCGCCTGCTGTACCTGCATGCCAACCTTCAATGACTGATGTACCATGACACCCAGGTCTCGTTGCACCTTCCCTTTTCCTAATCTGTCACCATTCAGATAATAGTCTGTCTCTCTGTTTTTACCACCAAAGTGGATAACCTCACATTTATCCACATTATACTTCATCTGCCATGCATTTGCCCACTCACCTAACCTATCCAAGTCACTCTGCAGCCTAATAGCATCCTCCTCGCAGCTCACACTGCCACCCAACTTAGTATCATCCGCAAATTTGGAGATACTGCATTTAATCCCCTCGTCTAAATCATTAATGTACAATGTAAACAGCTGGGGCCCCAGCACAGAACCTTGCGGCACTCCACTAGTCACTGCCTGCCATTCTGAAAAGTACCCGTTTACTCCTACTCTTTGCTTCCTGTCTGACAACCAGTTCTCAATCCACGTCAGCACACTACCCCCAATCCCATGTGCTTTAACTTTGCACATTAATCTCTTGTGTGGGACCTTGTCGAAAGCCTTCTGAAAGTCCAAATATACCACATCAACTGGTTCTCCTTTGTCCACTTTACTGGAAACATCCTCAAAAAATTCCAGAAGATTTGTCAAGCATGATTTCCCTTTCACAAATCCATGCTGACTTGGACCTATCATGTCACCATTTTCCAGATGCACTGCTATGACATCCTTAATAATTGATTCCATCATTTTACCCACTACTGAGGTCAGGCTGACTGGTCTATAATTCCCTGTTTTCTCTCTCCCTCCTTTTTTAAAAACATTGAAAACATCACTCTAAACATCACTCGACACAACATTGTAAACATCACTCTACACATCACTCTGCACACCATTGAAAACATCACTCTACACTTCACTCTACACAACATTGAAAACATCACTCTACACAACAATCTACACAACATTGAAAACATCAATCTACACATCACTCTGCAGAATATTGAAAACATCACTCTACACATCACCCTACACAACATTGAAAACATCACTCTATACATCACTCGACACAACATTGAAAACATCACTCTACATTTCACTCGACACAACATTGTAAACATCACTCTACACAAGAGTCTACACAACATTGAAAACATCACTCTACACATCACTCTGCAGAATATTGAAAACATCACTCTGCACATCACTCTGCACAACATTGAACACATCACTCTACACATCACTCTACACAACCTTGAAAACATCACTCTACACATCACACTGCACAACATTGAAAGCATCACTCTACACATCACTCTGCACAACATTGAAAACATCACTCTACACATCACTCTACACAACATTGAAAATATCACTCTACACATCACTCTACACAACACTGAAAACATCACTCAACACTTCACTCTAAACAACATTGAAAACATCAATCTACACATCACTCTACAGAACATTGAAAACACCACTCTAAACATCACTCGACACAACATTGTAAACATCACTCTACACATCACTCTGCACACCATTGAAAACATCACTCTACACTTCACTCTACACAACATTGAAAACATCACTCTACACAACAATCTACACAACATTGAAAACATCACTCTACACATCACTCTGCACACCATTGAAAACATCACTCTACACTTCACTCTACACATCATTGAAAACATCACTCTACACATCACTCTCCACAACATTGAAATATAACGCTACACATCACTCTGCACAACATTGAAAACATCACTCTCCACTTCACTTTACACAACATTGAAAACATCACTCAACACATCACTCTACACAACATTGAAAACATCACTCTGCACATCACTCTACACAATATTGAAAACATCACTCTACACAGCACTCTACACAACATTGAAAACATCACTCTACACAACAATCTACACAACATTGAAAACATCACTCTGCACATCACTCTACGCAACATTGAAAACATCACTCTACACTACAATCTACACAACATTGAAAACATCACTCTACACATCACTCTACACAATATTGAAAACATCACTCTGCACAGCACTCTACACAACATTGAAAACATCACTCTACACAACAATCTACACAACATTGAAAACATCACTCTATACATCACTCTACACAACATTGTAAACATCACTCTACACATGACTCTACACAACATTGAAAATATCACTCTGTACCACACTCTGCACAACATTGAATACATCACTCTATAGATCACTCTAGAGAACATTGAAAACATCACTCTACACATCACTCTCCACAACATTTAAATATCACGCTACACCTCACTCTACACAACATTGAAATCATCACACTACACATCACTCTGCAGAACATTGAAAACATCACTCTACACATCACTCGACACAACATTGAAAACATCACTCTACACAACAATCTACACAACATTGAAAACATCACTCTACACATCACTCTGCACACCATTGAAAACATCACTCTACACTTCACTCTACACATCATTGAAAACATCACTCTACACATCACTCTCCACAACATTGAAATATAACGCTACACATCACTCTGCACAACATTGAAAACATCACTCTACACATCACTCTGCACAACATTGAAAACATCACTCTACATATCACTCTGCACAACATTGAAAACATCACTCTACACAGCACTCTACACAACATTGAAAACATCACTCTCCACTTCACTTTACACAACATTGAAAACATCACTCAACACATCACTCTACACAACATTGAAAACATCACTCTGCACATCACTCTACACAATATTGAAAACATCACTCTACACAGCACTCGACACAACATTGAAAACATCACTCTACATTTCACTCGACACAACATTGTAAACATCACTCTACACATGAGTCTACATAACATTGAAAACATCACTCTACACATCACTCTGCACAACATTGAAAACATCACTCTGCACATCACTCTGCACAACATTGAACACATCACTCTACACATCACTCTACACAACCTTGAAAACATCACTCTACACATCACACTGCACAACATTGAAAGCATCACTCTACACATCACTCTGCACAACATTGAAAACATCACTCTACACATCACTCTACACAACATTGAAAATATCACTCTACACATCACTCTACACAACACTGAAAACATCACTCAACACTTCACTCTAAACAACATTGAAAACATCAATCTACACATCACTCTACAGAACATTGAAAACATCACTCTAAACATCACTTGACACAACATTGTAAACATCAGTCTACACATCACTCTGCACACCATTGAAAGCATCACTCTACACTTCACTCTACACAACATTGAAAACATCACTCTACACAACAATCTACACAACATTGAAAACATCACTCTACACTTCACTCTACACATCATTGAAAACATCACTCTACACATCACTCTCCACAACATTGAAATATAACGCTACACATCACTCTGCACAACATTGAAAACATCACTCTACACATCACTCTGCACAACATTGAAAACATCACTCTACATATCACTCTGCACAACATTGAAAACATCACTCTACACAGCACTCTACACAACATTGAAAACATCACTCTCCACTTCACTTTACACAACATTGAAAACATCACTCAACACATCACTCTACACAACATTGAAAACATCACTCTGCACATCACTCTACACAATATTGAAAACATCACTCTATACAGCACTCTACACAACATTGAAAACATCACTCTACACTACAATCTACACAACATTGAAAACATCACTCTACACATCACTCTACACAATATTGAAAACATCACTCTGCACATCACTCTGCACAACATTGAAAACATCACCCTGAACATCACTCGACACAACATTGTAAACATCACTCTACACATCACTCTGCACAACATTGAAAACATCACTCAACACATCACTCTACACAACATTGAAAACATCACGCTACACATCACGCTGCACAACTTTGAAAACATCACTCTACACATCACTCTACACAATATTGAAAAAATCACTCTACACATCACTCTGCACAACATTGAAAACATCACTCTACACTTCACTCTACACAACATTGAAAACATCACTCTACACAACAATCTACACAACATTGAAAATATCAATCTGCAAATCACTCTGCAGAATATTGAAAACGTCACTCTACACATCACTCTACACAACATTGAAAACATCACTCTATACATCACTCGACACAACATTGAAAACATCACTCTACACATCACTCTACACAACATTGTAAACATCACTCTACACATGAGTCTGCACAACATTGAAAAAATCACTCTGTACATCATTCTGCACAACATTGAAAACATCACTCTACACATCACCCTACAGAACATTGAAAACATCACTCTACACATCACTCTCCACAACATTGTAATATCACGCTACACATCACTCTGCACACCATTGAAAACATCACTCTACACATCACTCTACACAATATTGAAAACATCACTCTACACATCACTCTGCACAACATTGAAAACATCACTCTACATATCACTCTGCACAACATTGAAAACATCACTCTACACAGCACTCTACACAACATTGAAAACATCACTCTCCACTTCACTTTACACAACATTGAAAACATCACTCAACACATCACTCTACACAACATTGAAAACATCACTCTGCACATCACTCTACACAATATTGAAAACATCACTCTACACAGCACTCTACACAACATTGAAAACATCACTCTACACAACAATCTACACAACACTGAAAACATCACTCTACACATCACTCTACACAACATTGAAAACATCACTCTACACAACAATCTACACAACATTGAAAATATCACTCCACACATCACTCTACACAATATTGAAAACATCACTCTACACAGCACTCTACACAACATTGAAAACATCACTCTACACATCACTCTACACAACATTGAAAACATCACTCTATACATCACTCTACACAGCATTGTAAACATCACTCTACACATGACTCTACACAACATTGAAAATATCACTCTGTACACCACTCTGCACAACATTGAATACATCACTCTATACATCACTCTACAGAACATTGAAAACATCACTCTACACATCACTCTCCACAACATTTAAATATCACGCTACACATCACTCTCCACAACATTGAAATCATCAATCTACACATCACTCTGCACAACATTGAAAACATCACTCTACACATCACTCTACACAACATTGAAAACATCACTCTACACATCACTCGACACAACATTGAAAACATCACTATACACATCACTCTACACAATATTGAAAACATCACTCTACACAGCACTCGACACAACATTGAAAACATAACTCTACACAACAATCTACACAACATTGAAAACATCACTCTACACATCACTCGACACAACATTGAAAACATCACTCTACACATCAATCTACACCACATTGAAAACATCACTCTGCACATCACTCTACTCAACATTGAAAATATCACTCTACACAGCACTCTACACAACATTGAAAACATCACTCTGCAGAAAAATCTACGCAACATTGAAAACATCACTCTACACATCAGTCTGCACAACATTGAAAAAAATCACTCAGTACATCATTCTGCACAACATTGAAAACATCACTCTACATACCACATCACTCTACACACCACTCTACACAACATTGAAAACATCACTCTATACATCACTCTACACAGCATTGTAAACATCACTCTACACATCACTCTGCACAACATTGAGAACATCACTCGACACATCATTCCACACAACATTGAAAACATCACTCTGCACATCACACTGCACAACATTGAAAACATCACTCTACTCATCACTCTGCACAACATTGAAAACATCACTCTACACATCACTCTGCACAACATTGAAAACATCACTCTACACATCACTCTGCACAACATTGAAAACATCACTCTACACATCACTCTATACAACATAGAAAACATCACTCTGCACCTCACTCTGCACAACATTGAAAACATCACTCTACACATCACTCCACACAACATTGAAAACATCACTCTACACATCACTCAGCACAACATTGAAAACATCACTGTACACATCACTCTGCACAACATTGAAAACATCACTCTGCACATCACTCTACACAATATTGAAAACATCACTCTACACAGCACTCGACACAACATTGAAAACATCACTCTACACAACAATCTACACAACATTGAAAACATCACTCTACACATCACTCGACACAACATTGAAAACATCACTCTACACATCAATCTATACAATATTGAAAACATCACTCGACACATCACTCCACACAACATTGAAAACATCACTCTACATATCACTCTGCACAACTTTGAAAACATCACTCAATACATCAATCTACACCACATTGAAAACATCACTCTGCACATCACTCTACACAACATTGAAAACATCACTCTACACAGCACTCTACACAACATTGAAAACATCACTCTACAGAAAAATCTACGCAACATTGAATACATCACTCTACACATGAGTCTACACAACATTGAAACAATCACTCTGTATATCATTCTGCACAACATTGAAAACATCACTCTACACTTCACTCTACACAACATTGAAAACATCACTCAACACATCACTCTACACAACATTGAAAACATCACTCGACACATCACTCTACACAACATTGAAAAGATCACTCTACACATCACTCTACACAACATTGAAAACTTCACTCTACACATCACTCTATACAACATTGAAAACATCACTCTACACATCACTCTAATCAAAATTGAAAACATCACTCTACATATCACTCTGCACAATATAGAAAACATCACTCTACACATCACATCGCTATACACATCACTATACCCAACATTGAAAACATCACTCTGCACAACACTCTACACAACATTGAAAACATCACTCTACGCATCACTCTGCTCAACATTGAAAACATCACTCAGCACATCACTCTACACAACAATGAAAACATTACCCTACACACCACTCTAAACAACATTGAAAACATCACTCTACACATCACTCTACACAACATTGAAAACATCACTCTACAAATCAATCTGCACAACATTGAAAACATCATCTACGTATCACTCTGCAGAACATTGAAAACATTACTCTAAACATCACATCACTCTACACACCACTCTATACAATATTGAAAACATCAATCTACACATCACTCCACACAACATTGAAAACATCACTCTACATATCACTCTGCACAACATTGAAAACACCGCTCTACACATCACTCTACACAACATTGAAAACATCACTCTACATATCACTCGGCACAACATTGAAAACATCACTATACTTATCACATCACTCTACACATCACTCTACACAGCATTGAAAACAGCACTCTACACATCACCCTACACATCATTGAAAACATCACTCTACACATCACTCCACACAACATTGAAAACATCACTCTGCACATCACTCTACACAACATTGAAAATATCACTCTACACATCATTCTACACAACATTGTAAACATCACTCTACACATCACTCTGCACAACATTGAAAACATCACTCGAAACATCACTCTGCACAACATTGAAACCATCACTCTACACATCAATCTACACAACATTGAAAACATCACTCTACACATGACTCTACACAACATTGAAAACATCACTCTACACATCACTCTGCACAACATTGAAAACATCACTCTAAACATCACTCTGCACAACATTGATAACATCACTCTACACTTCACTCTGCCCAACATTGAAAACATCACTCAACACATCACTCTACACAACATTGAAAACATCACTCGACACATCACTCTACACAACATTGAAAAGATCACTCTACACAGCACTCTACACAACATTGAAAACATCACTCTACACAACAATCGACACAACATTGAAAACATCACTCTACACATCACTCCACGCAACATTGAAATCAACACTCTACATTTCAATCTATACAATATTGAAACAATCACGCTACACATCACTCCACACAACATTGAAAACATCACTCTACATATCACTATGCACAACATTGAAAACATCACTCCAAAAATCACTCTACACAACATTGAAAAAAAACACTCTACATATCACTCTGCACAACATTGAAAACATAACTCTACATATCACATCACTCTACACACCACCCTACACGACATTGAAAATATCACTCGACACATCACTCCACACAACATTGTAAACATCACTCTACACACCACTCTGCACAACATTGAACACATCACTCGACACATCACTCTACACAACATTGTAAACATCACTCTACACATCACTCAGCACAACATTGAACACATCACTCTAAACATCACTCTGCACAACATTGATAACATCATTCTACACATCACTCTGCACAACATTGTAAACATCACTCTACTCATGACTCTGCACAACATTGAAAACATCACTCTGTACATCATTCTGCACAACATTGAAAACATCACTCTACACATCACTCTGCAGAACATTGAAAACATCACTCTACACATCACTCTCCACAACATTGAAATATCACGCTACACATCACTCTGCACAACATTGAAAACATCACTCTACACATCACTCTATACAACATAGAAAACATCACTCTGCAACTCACTCTGCACAACATTGAAAACATCACGCTACACATCACTCTACACAACTTTGAAAACATCACTCTACACATCATTCAGCACAACATTGAAAACATCACTCTACACATCACTCTGCACAACATAGAAAACGTCACTCTACACATCACTCAACACAACTTTGAAAACATCACTCTACACAGCACTCTACACAACATTGAAAACATCACTCTACACAACAATCGACACAACATTGAAAACATCACTCTACACATCACTCCACGCAACATTGAAATCAACACTCTACATATCAATCTATACAATATTGAAAACATCACTCTACACATCACTCTATACAACATAGAAAACATCACTCTGCAACTCACTCTGCAAAACATTGAAAACATCACTCTACACATCACTCTACACAACATTGAAAACATCACTCTACACATCATTCAGCACAACATTGAAAACATCACTCGACACAACAATCTACACAACATTGAAAACATCACTCTACACAACACTCTACACAACATTGAAAGCATCACTCTACACATCAATCTATACAATATTGAATACATCAATCTACACATCACTCCACACAACATTGAAAACATCATTCTACATATCACTCTGCACAACATTGAAAACACCGCTCTATACTTCACTCTACACAACATTGAAAACATCACTCTACACATCACTCGGCACAACATTGAAAACATCACTATACATATCACATCACCCTACACATCACTCTACACAGCATTGAAAACATCACTCTACACATCACCCTACACATCATTGAAAACATCACTCTACACATCACTCCACACAACATTAAAACATCACTCTACACATCACTCTACACAACATTGAAAATATCACTCTACACATCATTCTACACAACATTGTAAACATCACTCTACACATCACTCTGCACAACATTGGAAACATCTCTCGAAACATCTCTCTGCACAACATTGAAAACATCACTCTATACATCACTCTACACAACATTGAAAACATCACTCTACACAGCACTCTACACAACATTGAAAAATTCACTCTACACAACAATCGACACAACATTGAAAACATCACTCTACACATCACTCCACGCAACATTGAAATCAACACTCTACATACCAATCTATACAATATTGAAAACATCACTCTACACATCACTCTACACAACATTGAAAACATCACTCTACACATCACTCCACACTGCATTGAAAACATCACTCGACATCTGACTCTGCACAACATTGAAAACATCACTCTACATAGCACATCACTCTACACATCACTCTGCACAACATTGAAAACATCACTCTAAACATCACTCAACACAACATTGATAACATCACTCTACACATCACTCAACACAACATTGAAAACATCACTCTGCACATCACTCTGAACAACATTGAAAACATCACTCTACACATCACTCTACACAACATTGAATACATCACTCTACACAACAATCTACACAACATTGAAAACATCACTCTACACATCACTCTATACAACATTGAATACATCACTCTACACAACAATCTACACAACATTGAAAACATCACTCTACACATCATTCTACACAACATTGAAAACATCACTCTACACATCAATCTATACAAAATTGAAAACATCACTCTACACATCACTCCACACAACTTGAAAAAATCACTCTACATATCACTCTGCACAACATTGATAACATCACTCTAAACATCACTCTACACAACATTGAAAAAAAACACTCTACATATCACTCTGCACAACATTGAAAACATCACTCTACACATCACTCTATACAACATAGAAAACATCACTCTGCAACTCACTCTGCAAAACATTGAAAACATCACTCTACACATCACTCTACACAACATTGAAAACATCACTCTACACATCATTCAGCACAACATTGAAAACATCAAACGACACAACAATCTACACAACATTGAAAACATCACTCTACACATCACTCTACACAACATTGAAAGCATCACTCTACACATCACTCTACACAGCATTGAAAACATCACTCTACACATCACCCTACACATCATTGAAAACATCACTCTACACATCACTCCACACAACATTGAAAACATCACTTTACACATCACTCCACACAACATTGAAAATATCACTCTACACATCATTCTACACAACATTGTAAACATCACTCTACACATCACTCTGCACAACATTGAAAACATCACTCGAAACATCTCTCTGCACAACATTGAAAACATCACTCTATACATCACTCTACACAACATTGAAAACATCACTCTACACAGCACTCTACACAACATTGAAAAATTCACTCTACACAACAATCGACACAACATTGAAAACATCACTCTACACATCACTCCACGCAACATTGAAATCAACACTCTACATATCAATCTATACAATATTGAAAACATCACTCTACACATCACTCTACACAACATTGAAAACATCACTCTACACATCACTCCACACTGCATTGAAAACATCACTCGACATCTCACTCTGCACAACATTGAAAACATCACTCTACATAGCACATCACTCTACACATCACTCTGCACAACATTGAAAACATCACTCTAAACATCACTCAACACAACATTGATAACATCACTCTACACATCACTCTACACAACATTGAAAACATCACTCCGCACATCACTCTGAACAACATTGAAAACATCACTCTACACATCACTCTACACAACATTGAATACATCACTCTACACAACAATCTACACAACATTGAAAACATCACTCTACACATCACTCTACACAACATTGAACACATCACTCTACACATCAATCTATACAATATTGAAAACATCACTCTACTCATCACTCCACACAACATTGAAAACATCACTCTACATATCACTCTGCACAACATTGAAAACATCACTCTACATATCACTCTCCACAACATTGAAATATCACGCCACACATCACTCTACACAACATTGAAAACATCACGCTACACATCACTCTATACAACATGGAAAACATCACTCTGCAACTCACTCTGCACAACATTGAAAACATCACTCTACACATCACTCTACACAACATTGAAAACATCACTCTACACATCATTCAGCACAACATTGAAAACATCACTCGACACATCACTCTGCACAACATTGAAAACGTCACTCAACACATCACTCAACACAACTTTGAAAACATCACTCTACACTTCACTCTACACAACATTGAAAACATCACTCAACACATCACTCTACACAACATTGAAAACATCACTCTGCACATCACTCTATACAACATTGAAAACATCACTCTGCACGGCACTCTACACAACATTGAAAACATCACTCATAACATCACTCTACACAACATTGAAAACATCGCTCTACACAACAATCTACACAACATTGAAAACATCACTCTACACATCACTCTACACAACATTGAAAGCATCACTCTACACACCAATCTATACAATATTGAAAACATCAATCTACACATCACTCCACACAACATTGAAAACATCACTCTACATATCACTCTGCACAACATTGAAAACATCACTCTGCACATCACTCTACACAACAATGAATACATTACCCTACACACCACTCTAAACAACATTGAAAACATCACTCTACACATCACTCTACACAACATTGAAAACATCACTCTACAAATCAACCTGCACAACATTGAAAACATCATCTACGTATCACTCTGCAGAACATTGAAAACATTACTCTAAACATCACATCGCTCTACACACCACTCTATACAATATTGAAAACATCAATCTAAACATCACTCCACACAACATTGAAAACATCACTCTACATATCACTCTGCACAACATTGAAAACACCGCTCTACACATCACTCTACACAACATTGAAAACATCACTCTACATATCACTCGGCACAACATTGAAAACATCACTATATATATCACATCACTCTACACATCACTCTACACAGCATTGAAAACATCACTCTACACATCACCCTACACATCATTGAAAACATCACTCGACACATCACTCCACGCAACATTGAAATCAACACTCTACATATCAATCTACACAACATTGAAAATATCACTCTGCACATCATTCTATACAACATTGTAAACATCACTCTGCACATCACTCTGCACAACATTGAAAACATCACTCGAAACATCACTCTGCACAACATTGAAACCATCACTCTACACATCAATCTACACAACATTGAAAACATCACTCTACACATGACTCTCCACAACATTGAAAACATCACTCTACACATCACTCTACACAACATTGAACACATCACTCTATACATCACTCTACACAACATTGAAAACATCACTCTACACTTCACTCTGCCCAACATTGAAAACATCACTCAACACATCACTCTACACAACATTGAAAACATCACTCGACACATCACTCTACACAACATTGAAAAGATCACTCTACACAGCACTCTACACAACATTGAAAACATCACTCTACACAACAATCGACACAACATTGAAAACATCACTCGACACATCATTCCACGCAACATTGAAATCAACACTCTACATATCAATCTATACAATATTGAAAACATCACGCTACACATCACTCCACACAACATTGAAAACATCACTCGACATCTCACTCTGCACAACATTGAAAACATCACTCTACATATCACATCACTCTACACATCACTCTGCACAACATTGAAAACATCACTCTAAACATCACTCTACACAACATTGAAAAAAACACTCTACATATCACTCTGCACAACATTGAAAACATAACTCTACACTTCACTCTGCCCAACATTGAAAACATCACTCAACACATCACTCTACACAACATTGAAAACATCACTCGACACATCACTCTACACAACATTGAAAAGATCACTCTACACAGCACTCTACACAACATTGAAAACATCACTCTACACAACAATCGACACAACATTGAAAACATCACTCTACACATCACTCCACGCAACATTGAAATCAACACTCTACATATCAATCTATACAATATTGAAAACATCACGCTACACATCACTCCACACAACATTGAAAACATCACTCGACATATCACTCTGCACAACATTGAAAACATCACTCCAAACATCACTCTGCACAACATTGAAAAAAACACTCTACATATCACTCTGCACAACATTGAAAACATAACTCTACATATCACATCACTCTACACACCACCCTACACGACATTGAAAATATCACTCGACACATCACTCCACACAACATTGTAAACATCACTCTACACACCACTCTGCACAACATTGAACACATCACTCGACACATCACTCTACACAACATTGTAAACATCACTCTACACATCACTCAGCACAACATTGAAAACATCACTCTAAACATCACTCTGCACAACATTGATAACATCATTCTACACATCACTCTGCACAACATTGTAAACATCACTCTACTCATGACTCTGCGCAACATTGAAAACATCACTCTGTACATCATTCTGCACAACATTGAAAACATCACTCTACACATCACTCTGCAGAACATTGAAAACATCACTCTACACATCACTCTCCACAACATTGAAGTATCACGCTACACATCACTCTGCACAACATTGAAAATATCACTCTACACATCACTCTATACAACATAGAAAACATCACTCTGCAACTCACTCTGCACAACATTTAAAACATCACTCTACACATCACTCTACACAACTTTGAAAACATCACTCTACACATCATTCAGCACAACATTGAAAACATCACTCTACACATCACTCTGCACAACATAGAACACGTCACTCTACACATCACTCAACACAACTTTGAAAACATCACTCTACACATCACTCTACACAACATTGAAAACATCACTCTGCACGGCACTCTATACAACATTGAAAACATCACTCTGCACATCACTCTACACAACATTGAAAACATCGCTCTACACAACAATCTACACAACATTGAAAACATCACTCTACACATCACTCTACACAACATTGAAAGCATCACTCTACACACCAATCTATACAATATTGAAAACATCAATCTACACATCACTCCACACAACATTGAAAACATCACTCTACATATCACTCTGCACAACATTGAAAACATCACTCTGCACATCACTCTACACAACAATGAAAACATTACCCTACACACCACTCTAAACAACATTGAAAACATCACTCTACACATCACTCTACACAACATTGAAAACATCACTCTACAAATCAACCTGCACAACATTGAAAACATCATCTACGTATCACTCTGCAGAACATTGAAAACATTACTCTAAACATCACATCACTCTACACACCACTCTATACAATATTGAAAACATCAATCTACACATCACTCCACACAACATTGAAAACATCACTCTACATATCACTCTGCACAACATTGAAAACACCGCTCTACACATCACTCTACACAACATTGAAAACATCACTCTACTTATCACTCGGCACAACATTGAAAACATCACTATACATATCACATCACTCTACACATCACTCTACACAGCATTGAAAACATCACTCTACACATCACCCTACACATCATTGAAAACATCACTCTACACATCACTCCACACAACATTGAAAACATCACTCTGCACATCACTCTACACAACATTGAAAATATCACTCTACACATCATTCTACACAACATTGTAAACATCACTCTACACATCACTCTGCACAACATTGAAAACATCACTCGAAACATCACTCTGCACAACATTGAAACCATCACTCTACACATCAATCTACACAACATTGAAAACATCACTCTACACATGACTCTCCACAACATTGAAAACATCACTCTACACATCACTCTACACAACATTGAACACATCACTCTATACATCACTCTACACAACATTGAAAACATCACTCTACACTTCACTCTGCCCAACATTGAAAACATCACTCAACACATCACTCTACACAACATTGAAAACATCACTCGACACATCACTCTACACAACATTGAAAAGATCACTCTACACAGCACTCTACACAACATTGAAAACGTCACGCTACACAACAATCGACACAACATTGAAAACATCACTCGACACATCACTCCACGCAACATTGAAATCAACACTCTACATATCAATCTATACAATATTGAAAACATCACGCTACACATCACTCCACACTACATTGAAAACATCACTCGACATCTCACTCTGCACAACATTGAAAACATCACTCTACATATCACATCACTCTACACATCACTCTGCACAACATTGAAAACATCACTCTAAACATCACTCTGCACAACATTGATAACATCACTCTACACTTCACTCTGCCCAACATTGAAAACATCACTCAACACATCACTCTACACAACATTGAAAACATCACTCGACACATCACTCTACACAACATTGAAAAGATCACTCTTCACAGCACTCTACACAACATTGAAAACATCACTCTACACAACAATCGACACAACATTGAAAACATCACTCTACACATCACTCCACGCAACATTGAAATCAACACTCTACATATCAATCTATACAATATTGAAAACATCACGCTACACATCACTCCACACAACATTGAAAACATCACTCGACATATCACTCTGCACAACATTGAAAACATCACTCCAAACATCACTCTACACAACATTGAAAAAAACACTCTACATATCACTCTGCACAACATTGAAAACATAACTCTACATATCACATCACTCTACACACCACCCTACACGACATTGAAAATATCACTCGACACATCACTCCACACAACATTGTAAACATCACTCTACATACCACTCTGCACAACATTGAACACATCACTCGACACATCACTCTACACAACATTGTAAACATCACTCTACACATCACTCAGCACAACATTGAAAACATCACTCTAAACATCACTCGGCACAACATTGATAACATCATTCTACACATCACTCTGCACAACATTGTAAACATCACTCTACTCATGACTCTGCACAACATTGAAAACATCACTCTACACATCACTCTGCAGAACATTGAAAACATCACTCTACACATCACTCTCCACAACATTGAAATATCACGCTACACATCACTCTGCACAACATTGAAAACATCAATCTACACATCACTCTATACAACATAGAAAACATCACTCTGCAACTCACTCTGCACAACATTGAAAACATCACTCTACACATCACTCTACACAACTTTGAAAACATCACTCTACACATCATTCAGCACAACATTGAAAACATCACTCTACACATCACTCTGCACAACATAGAACACGTCACTCTACACATCACTCAACACAACTTTGAAAACATCACTCTACACAGCACTCTACACAACATTGAAAACATCACTCTACACAACAATCGACACAACATTGAAAACATCACTCTGCACATCACTCCACGCAACATTGAAATCAACACTCTACATATCAATCTATACAATATTGAAAACATCACTCTGCATATCACATCACTCTACGCATCACTCTGCACAACATTGAAAACATCACTCTAAACATCACTCTGCACAACATTGATAACATCACTCTACACATCACTCTACACAACATTGAAAACATCACTCTGCACATCACTCTGAACAACATTGAAAACATCACTCTACACGTCACTCTACACAACATTGAAAACATCACTCTACATATCACTCTGCACAACATTGAAAACATCACTCTACACATCACTCTACACAACATTGTAAACATCACTCTACACATCATTCAGCACAACATTGAAAACATCACTCTAAACATCACTCTGCACAACATTGATAACATCATTCTCACATCACTCTGCACAACATTGTAAACATCACTCTACTCATGACTCTGCACAACATTGAAAACATCACTCTGTACATCATTCTGCACAACATTGAAAACATCACTCTACACATCACTCTGCAGAACATTGAAAACATCACTCTACACATCACTCTCCACAACATTGAAATATCACGCTAGACATCACTCTGCACAACATTGAAAACATCACTCTACACATCACTCTATACAACATAGAAAACATCACTCTGCAACTCACTCTGCACAACATTGAAAACATCACTCTACACATCACTCTACACAACTTTGAAAACATCACTCTACACATCATTCAGCACAACATTGAAAACATCACTCTACACATCACTCTGCACAACATAGAACACGTCACTCTACACATCACTCAACACAACTTTGAAAACATCACTCTACACAGCACTCTACACAACATTGAAAACATCACTCTACACAACAATCGACACAACATTGAAAACATCACTCTACACATCACTCCACGCAACATTGAAATCAACACTCTACATATCAATCTATACAATATTGAAAACATCACTCTGCATATCACATCACTCTACGCATCACTCTGCACAACATTGAAAACATCACTCTAAACATCACTCTGCACAACATTGATAACATCACTCTACACATCACTCTACACAACATTGAAAACATCACTCTGCACATCACTCTGAACAACATTGAAAACATCACTCTACACGTCACTCTACACAACATTGAAAACATCACTCTACATATCACTCTGCACAACATTGAAAACATCACTCTACACATCACTCTATACAACATAGTGTTGTAGAGAGTCGAAAGATATATATAGACTTACGCATTAGGCACCTGCTGGATATTTAGAACTCACATAAGCTTAAATGGACACACACATAAAATGGCTGCCCAGGCATTATGGGAAATCAGGTAGTCAAACTGTGAACTGTTGAACGTTCACTGACCGAGCAATAACCCTGTGAGGCCCACTGTAGGAATGCCTGGGAAGACAGAGATAAGAAGGAAACAATCTCCTGTGAACAAGGCCATGAAACCAATTATTTCAGGAAGAAAGATAAGAGGGAAACCATTTTCTGTAAACAAGGCTATATACCAATTATTTCTCCAAGAAGAAAGAACTAGTGAGAGAACCTATATCAATCAGCCCAAGCTGACAAAAGACGAACACATGGTTCCTGAGACATAAGGGGAATTCTATTGGGTTAAAATAACCTATATGTAATCTATAATCATTGTGATTGGCTTGTGTCCAGCCGTGATGGGCTGTGTAGCTGCAGTAAACTGTTTTGTAACTGTTGTGAAACATATAAAGGTACATGTAACTCTTTGTTCTGTGAAGAGAAACCTGGATACGGTCCTGAGTTTTTCCTTCCCGCTGAGCGTAATAAAAGCTGCTTCAGCATTGGAACCGACCCTGAGTGTTGTGTGATTCTTCTAAGAAAACACTAACGCTAACAATGGCGTAGTCGACGGGATTTCCCGGAGTCGCTGGACGCCCTTGGAAAAAACCCGGGTGAGTATAAAAAAACTATTTTTAAGTATAAAGGGTGCGGAAGGTGGAAGCTGGTTGATCGACATGAGGAGACGGTCTAATATCTCAAACGCCTAGCCTGAGCCTGAATTAAGAGGACTTTTGTCCCACGTGACGGCCAGGAACCAAGTAGGCGTAGGGAACACACTTAGACCGTGGGATCGTGATACCGAGAGACATCTTCCGGACCCAGTAGTGTAATTTGAAATACCCCGGGGTAGAACCAAGCGGTGTACAGCGGCTAATGGAATCCAAACCTGTGAACAGGGTCGGACCAACGGGCTGAGCGGTGGTAGGTAGTCGTTAAGGATACGTAGAGCACTGCGGGAATTGCTTAAACGCGTTTTTAAGAATTGTATAAGTTTGTGCAACAGCAGAACTTGTGACCTGACAGTAGCCAAGAGACAGTTTACTACAAGTCGCGCTAGAAAGAAAGCGGACCTCTGAGAGTAGATTCCTAACGGTAGTAGTCCTACCCAGGAATGGCCATGAAAACAAGTAAACTCGAGTGGGGACCAGAAGGGTCGCTTACCCGCCACCTGGCGGAAAAACAAAAGAAGCTTATTGAAAATATGATTAAAGCAGGGTGGAATCCTCAGGAATTAGTTATGTGAGGAATTATTTAGATAAAACTACGAATTCCCTGAAAGGTCATGGATCCAAAAATAGAGCCGGCCAAAACAAGAAGAGAGACTGTTGTAAATCGTTGAGTGAGAAGTGTCTGTGTGATTTTTGACTGCAGAATGAATTTTTTTATGTTTTCATGTTCCGAAAGTCTGGTTGGAAGAGGAATGCAAGTGTCTGTTTATTTTAGAAACAGAGTGAAAGTCTTTTTTTTTAAACCCTTTGTAATGTTGTCCTGTATGTGGGAAGTTTTAAGACATTTAAGTTAGAAACGCAGGTGTGGATTTATTCGGATGATAAGTTACGGAGCTAGGAAAATAAACAAATAAAGAATAGGTTTGTTGAGCAAAATATTTATTTGACATGCTCACTTACTTGCCGAAAGAAAACATGCAATGATTGATTGGGTTGAAAGACATAAATTTGGTCTCGGAATGAGATAAAGAATGCTTAAAAAAAAAAGAGAGCTTCTAAAAAAAAAGTTTTAAATAAAGATTGAAATTACAAAGTTTGAATTGGGATTTTGAGATATTCAGAGAAGGCACAGGAAATACTGAGGTGGATTTAAAAAAAAAAGATTAAATTAAATCTGATCAGGTCAAACTCCTGGGCAAGTGGCGAGCTATCTGCGAAGGTGTAAAAGGAACTTTTGGAAAATGTTAAAAAACAGCAAGCTTTAGTAACGACTTTGAAACTGGAGCATTTTGAGATAACGAAAAAGCACTCAAACTCTCAAAGATGGACTTCATTCCAGTTATGGAGAAAAAGAAAAAGATAAAGACGCCACTTTGAAAGTAAACAAATGATTTTAAATTAACAACTTTATGGAGTTACGAACCCTCTGTGTAAAATACAAAACCTAATTTGAAGAAAGAAAAAAAAGATGTAACAGACTAAATGGAAAAAGACATAACTTACTGAATACTAGTTGATGTTTGCTGTGAAAAAGATATTGGTTTAATTAGAAGAAAAACAAAATTGGAATAAGTAAAAAACACTCTACATGGATTCGAATTTTCAATTATGAAAAAGTTTCAATGCAGTTTGAAAAGATTTCCAAAATGTCCCGAACAGTTTAAACAAGCAGGAGGGTTTTGAAGATAACGAGGAGAAAGAGAGAAATAAAAAAAAAAACAGAATTGAATTTCAGTAAACAAAATTGCTATTGTATGTGTGGTCTTGTTTTAAAACAATTTAAAAAAAAAAATTCTTTGGCAAGTACTTGAATTAGAAGTTAAGAAAACATTGGAGTTTACTCTAATGATTTATGCTGTTTAACGGATTCCTAATTTCGAAGCCAGTTTTGAAGGCACAAAGACTTTTTTTTTCAGATGATTACGTGAAGTCACGTAATGACATCAGGTCTTCTTACAAACCTGGAAAGGAGTTAACCCTTTCCATTGACAGCCGTTTTATACTGAACATTATTAATTTGGATTTCTTAATAGGGAAAAAAAAGACTCACCTAACAGAGGAAACAAAAATAAAAACAGAACTAGCTTATGTAATAATACTTGCCTGATACAATAAAGAAATAGATATTCAATAAAACAAATTGAAGAGTTAAAAGCTAAGATAAACAGGCTGGAAGAGATAACGGGACTAGACGGATAGTGCAGTGCGCAGCCATAGCACCATCACCTCTGGCAATAGAGCCAATGTACCCCACGGTGGGTAGGTGTAGTCCACAAACCCAACCTAACGGTAAAGCAGACAGCGATGTTTGGAGGAATAGCTTTGGCCTTGGTCATAATAGGAGTTTGGGTAATATTTAAGTGGGTAAAGACACAGGCGCACGCCCTACAGATTCAGCTCGAAATGGTTCGATTATAACCTTGTGCTTCTGATTTTGCAGGGTGACAGGGACACTCGTAGAGCAAAAAAACTTAACCCCTGGTGACGACCAGGCCGTCTGTTTAAAATTACAGATAATACTTACCGGAATGGGAATACGAACGGCGCTACTCGTAATATGGATAGCCCTGCGACAGGCACGTACCCTGGGCAACACCGACGGACAGCAGAGCACGCTGGAAATAAACAACTATATGAACTATGGAGTCTTGTTTAATTTAACGGCCGGAATGTGCATCCCAGCAGCCAAGGACTGGAGCAAGGACAGGACTTATTTTAATGCATGGTTACAAGTGAATCCTAATAAGAATCCTAATAAGAATAAGAGTATGTGTACAGTGCTCCACGGGTATAAGGAGCAGATGCATTAAACGGAGGGATGTCAAAGGGCCTGATGAATGTACTTTCGGCATAATTTGCGCGCCTCCGGGACAATCCCAGCAATCAGTCATCCGCAAGAAGGGAATGGGGCTGTGTGGGTATTACGAGGAGGCGGGGGCGGCTGCAATATAATTGTATGTATGTTTCTCACCCCCTCCGACACCGCGCCCCATAAGAATCACTACATTGCCCGAAGAACTGCCTTGTCCCATAACTACTAAGGGACCAGAAAATGGGATTGCAATGTACAACGAAGGGGAATTATTGTATGATAATGTTAAACATGAAATTGTGCCTGTTCTGATCAATATTTCAGGCATCCAGATGCCGGAATATTGTACCGAACAGTCAAGGAAGATGTACAATGTATTAAGTAAAGTCGTAATGCAGCAGGCTGCCGATGCCATGGGTGCCAGTAAGTTCCGGGGACAGGGGTTAGCACCCAGGGTGAAGAGGGAAATACTAAATGATGTTGCTACCGTTTTCAATGCAGGAACCTCCGTAGTGAACTCGATAGACATACAAGGGCTAAATGAGAGGGTAGAACAGCTTAAAGGGGTGATGAAGGGGTTATTGGAGAGGGTGGAGCAAAACCAGGAAGACCAGGCCAACCTAGGAAAGGAGGGTGCCGAAATTCAGTTGGATGGCATCTCAGTCCTGGAAGCTCACGCTAAAACCATCAATCACCTCATTGATAGAGAACAAGAAGATACAATAAAGCAAAGACAGGGGCAACTCTGTCATGCTTATGGTCTGTGGATGGTGGGACAGATCCGCCACAACCTCGACCAGATCCAACGCGGGGAAGTACCCGATTGGATAGACAGTTCACATTTGGCTCAGTTGGCGAACCAAAGGGGGACACTGGATAATTGTACTCTGAAGGGACTGACCCGAGTATACCCCGCAATTCCAGATTGCCAGATGGGTAGGACTACCGGGATAGGGATAGTCCTGTTGATCCCCATAGCAACGCCGGACTCAGGGCCGTTCCCCTTATACCAACTAGAGAATATCGGAGTAATACGGGAAAATGTCTCCATACGCTACTACCTGACCACCACCTCTGCCGTTCGTCGAAACAACATACTTACTGGGATTTCCCTAGCAGATTGCAAGCAAAGGGGGGGAAATCACAGTATGCCCTCACCCGGTGGGCCGAGGTGAACTAGACGAGTGCAGGTTTAACCGAACCAACGGGTGTGTACTATAAATAGTGCCCGCACACATGCACTTCGCGAGGGCAGGCTACGGAGGGAGGGGAAGATACTGTGTCTCTACTACTGAGAGTTCATACCAGTATAATGACCTGCAGTGCCCTATACCGCAGCCAAACTTTTGCTTTACACCACTACGACCTGTCGCGATCGGGCAAGCGCATATCACCCAGGTTAGGCGCCGGAAGTCCGAAGTTATTGAAGTAACTGATCAGCTCCATGATCATTTGCAGGATTATGACGAGCCAGAGCAGGTCCCTATCCCACATCTCACGGAGGTATTACGGGAGTTAAGGCTCAGAGTGGGGCAATCCGTAAAACTCTATCACCAGCTACAAACTAAAATCAAAGAACTGGAAGAAGATACCGAGGTAGACTTACAAAGTCAGAGTTGGTGGAGAAAGGTCTGGGACTGGGGAATAAATGTGAACATCCACCCATGGATCCGAATTATTTCACACACACTGGTCGGAATACAATTAATCTTAGCAATAACATGGGGCGTGATGGCCTGCCAGGTATGCAGGCGCCACAAACGGCAGAAACGGACCAATCACCGTTCCCTGGATATTAAACAAGTCTGTTTGATAAGGGGACGGGAGGAGCTAGCCTTTGTTAATTTGATTTGAGCAACCGGAACTCCTGAAACCGCGTGACTGGCCAGCACGTTGAGGCAAGGAATACCGGGCCGTGCACAAATATCAGATAAAGGCAGTATTTCGGTTAAAAGGGGACTAGGGCTAGTCCCTTTACCGAAAGGGGGAATTGTTGTAGAGAGTCGAAAGATATATATAGACTTAGGCATTAGGCACCTGCTGGATATTTAGAACTCACATAAGCTTAAATGGACACACACATAAAATGGCTGCCCAGGCATTAAGGGAAATCAGGTAGTCAAACTGTGAACTGTTGAACGTTCACTGACCGAGCAATAACCCTGTGAGGCCCACTGTAGGAATGCCTGGGAAGACAGAGATAAGAAGGAAACAATCTCCTGTGAACAAGGCCATGAAACCAATTATTTCAGGAAGAAAGATAAGAGGGAAACCATTTGCTGTAAACAAGGCTATATACCAATTATTTCTCCAAGAAGAAAGAACTAGTGAGAGAACCTATATCAATCAGCCCAAGCTGACAAAAGACGAACACATGGTTCCTGAGACATAAGGGGAATTCTATTGGGTTAAAATAACCTATATATAATCTATAATCATTGTGATTGGCTTGTGTCCAGCCGTGATGGGCTGTGTAGCTGCAGTAAACTGTTTTGTAACTGTTGTGAAACATATAAAGGTACATGTAACTCTTTGTTCTGTGAAGAGAAACCTGGATACGGTCCTGAGTTTTTCCTTCCCGCTGAGCGTAATAAAAGCTGCTTCAGCATTGGAACCGACCCTGAGTGTTGAGTGATTCTTCTAAGAAAACACTAACGCTAACAATAGAAAACATCACTCTGCAACTCACTCTGCAAAACATTGAAAACATCACTCTACACATCACTCTACACAACATTGAAAACATCACTCTACACATCACTCTACACAACACTGAAAACATCACTCAACACATCATTCTACACAACATTGAAAACATCACTCTAAACATCACTCTGCACAACATTGATAACATCACTCTACACTTCACTCTGCCCAACATTGAAAACATCACTCAACACATCACTCTACACAACATTGAAAACATCACTCGACACATCACTCTACACAACATTGAAAAGATCACTCTACACAGCACTCTACACAACATTGAAAACATCACTCTACACAACAATCGACACAACATTGAAAACATCACTCTACACATCACTCCACGCAACATTGAAATCAACACTCTACATATCAATCTATACAATATTGAAAACATCACGCTACACATCACTCCACACAACATTGAAAACATCACTCTACATATCACTCTGCACAACATTGAAAACATCACTCCAAACATCACTCTACACAACATTGAAAAAAACACTCTACATATCACTCTGCACAACATTGAAAACATAACTCTACATATCACATCACTCTACACACCACCCTACACGACATTGAAAATATCACTCGACACATCACTCCACACAACATTGTAAACATCACTCTACACACCACTCTGCACAACATTGAACACATCACTCGACACATCACTCTACACAACATTGTAAACATCACTCTACACATCACTCAGCACAACATTGAAAACATCACTCTAAACATCACTCTGCACAACATTGATAACATCATTCTACACATCACTCTGCACAACATTGTAAACATCACTCTACTCATGACTCTGCACAACATTGAAAACATCACTCTGTACATCATTCTGCACAACATTGAAAACATCACTCTACACATCACTCTGCAGAACATTGAAAACATAACTCTACACATCACTCTCCACAACATTGAAATATCACGCTACACATCACTCTGCACAACATTGAAAACATCACTCTACACATCACTCTATACAACATAGAAAACATCACTCTGCAACTCACTCTGCACAACATTGAAAACATCACTCTACACATCACTCTACACAACTTCGAAAACATCACTCTACACATCATTCAGCACAACATTGAAAACATCACTCTACACATCACTCTGCACAACATAGAACACGTCACTCTACACATCACTCAACACAACTTTGAAAACATCACTCTACACAGCACTCTACACAACATTGAAAACATCACTCTACACAACAATCGACACAACATTGAAAACATCACTCTACACATCACTCAACGCAACATTGAAATCAACACTCTACATATCAATCTATACAATATTGAAAACATCACTCTGCATATCACATCACTCTACGCATCACTCTGCACAACATTGAAAACATCACTCTAAACATCACTCTGCACAACATTGATAACATCACTCTACACATCACTCTACACAACATTGAAAACATCACTCTGCACATCACTCTGAACAACATTGAAAACATCACTCTACACGTCACTCTACACAACATTGAAAACATCACTCTACATATCACTCTGCACAACATTGATAACATCACTCTACACATCACTCCACACAACATTGTAAACATCACTCTACACACCACTCTGCACAACATTGAACACATCACTCGACACATCACTCTACACAACATTGTAAACATCACTCTACACATCACTCAGCACAACATTGAAAACATCACTCTAAACATCACTCTGCACAACATTGATAACATCATTCTACACATCACTCTGCACAACATTGTAAACATCACTCTACTCATGACTCTGCACAACATTGAAAACATCACTCTGTACATCATTCTGCACAACATTGAAAACATCACTCTACACATCACTCTGCAGAACATTGAAAACATAACTCTACACATCACTCTCCACAACATTGAAATATCACGCTACACATCACTCTGCACAACATTGAAAACATCACTCTACACATCACTCTATACAACATAGAAAACATCACTCTGCAACTCACTCTGCACAACATTGAAAACATCACTCTACACATCACTCTACACAACTTCGAAAACATCACTCTACACATCATTCAGCACAACATTGAAAACATCACTCTACACATCACTCTGCACAACATAGAACACGTCACTCTACACATCACTCAACACAACTTTGAAAACATCACTCTACACAGCACTCTACACAACATTGAAAACATCACTCTACACAACAATCGACACAACATTGAAAACATCACTCTACACATCACTCAACGCAACATTGAAATCAACACTCTACATATCAATCTATACAATATTGAAAACATCACTCTGCATATCACATCACTCTACGCATCACTCTGCACAACATTGAAAACATCACTCTAAACATCACTCTGCACAACATTGATAACATCACTCTACACATCACTCTACACAACATTGAAAACATCACTCTGCACATCACTCTGAACAACATTGAAAACATCACTCTACACGTCACTCTACACAACATTGAAAACATCACTCTACATATCACTCTGCACAACATTGATAACATCACTCTACACATCACTCTACACAACATTGAAAACATCACTCTACACATCACTCTATACAACATAGAAAACATCACTCTGCAACTCACTCTGCAAAACATTGAAAACAACACTCTACACATCACTCTACACAACATTGAAAACATCACTCTACACATCACTCTACACAACACTGAAAACATCACTCAACACATCATTCTACACAACATTGAAAACATCACTCTACAATTCACTCTACACAACATTGAAAACATCACTCTACAATGCATTGAAAACATCACTCTACACATCATTCAGCATAACATTGAAAACATCACTCGACACATCACTTTGCACAACATTGAAAACGTCACTCTACACATCACTCAACACAACTTTGAAAACATCACTCTACACTTCACTCTACACAACATTGAAAAAATCACTCAACACATCACTCTACACGACATTGAAAACATCACTCTGCACATCACTCTACACAACATTGAATACATCACTCTACACGGCACTCTACACAACATTGAAAACATCACTCTGCACATCACTCTACACAACATTGAAAACATCACTCTACACAACAATCTACACAACATTGAAAACATCACTCTACACATCACTGTACACAACATTGAAAGCATCACTCTACACATCAATCTATACAATATTGAATACATCAATCTACACATCACTCCACACAACATTGAAAACATCACTCTACATATCACTCTGCACAACATTGAAAACACCGCTCTATACATCACTCTACACAACATTGAAAACATCACTCTACACATCACTCGGCACAACATTGAAAACATCACTATACATATCACATCACCCTACACATCACTCTACACAGCATTGAAAACATCACTCTACACATCACCCTACCCATCATTGAAAACATCACTCTACACATCACTCCACACAACATTGAAAACATCACGCTACACATCACTCTACACAACATTGAAAATATCACTCTACACATCATTCTACACAACATTGTAAACATCACTCTACACATCACTCTGCACAACATTGAAAACATCACTCGAAACATCTCTCTACACAACATTGAAAACATCACTCTATACATCAGTCTACACAACATTGAAAACATCACTCTACACAGCACTCTACACAACATTGAAAAATTCACTCTACACAACAATCGACACAACATTGAAAACATCACTCTACACATTACTCCACGCAACATTGAAATCAACACTCTACATATCAATCTATACAATATTGAACACATCACTCTACACATCACTCTACACAACATTGAAAACATCACTCTACACATCACTCCACACTGCATTGAAAACATCACTCGACATCTCACTCTGCACAACATTGAAAACATCACTCTACATAGCACATCACTCTACACATCACTCTGCACAACATTGAAAACATCACTCTACATAGCACATCACTCTACACATCACTCTGCACAACATTGAAAACATCACTCTACACATCACTCTACACAACATTGAATACATCACTCTACACAACAATCTACACAACATTGAAAACATCACTCTACACATCACTCTACACAACATTGAAAACATCACTCTACACATCAATCTATACAATATTGAAAACATCACTCTACACATCACTCCACACAACATTGAAAACATCACTCTACATATCACTCTGCACAACATTGAAAACATCACTCTACACATCACTCTCCACAACATTGAAATATCACGCCACACATCACTCTGCACAACATTGAAAACATCACTCTACACATCACTCTATACAACATAGAAAACATCACTCTGCAACTCACTCTGCACAACATTGAAAACATCACTCTACACATCACTCTACACAACATTGAAAACATCACTCTACACATCATTCAGCACAACATTGAAAACATCACTCGACACATCACTCTGCACAACATTGAAAACGTCACTCTACACATCACTCAACACAACTTTGAAAACATCACTCTACACTTCACTCTACACAACATTGAAAACATCACTCAACACATCACTCTACACAACATTGAAAACATCACTCTGCACATCACTCTTCACAACATTGAAAACATCACTCTGCACGGCACTCTACACAACATTGAAAACATCACTCTGCACATCACTCTACACAACATTGAAAACATCGCTCTACACAACAATCTACACAACATTGAAAACATCACTCTACACATCACTCTACACAACATTGAAAGCATCGCTCTACACATCAATCTATACAATATTGAAAACATCAATCTACACATCACTCCACACAACATTGAAAACATCACTCTACATATCACTCTGCACAACATTGAAAACATCACTCGAAACATCACTCTGCACAACATTGAAACCGTCACTCTATACATCACTCTACACAACATTGAAAACATCACTCTACACAGCACTCTACACAACATTGAAAACATCACTCTACACAACAATCGACACAACATTGAAAACATCACTCTACACATCACTCCACGCAACATTGACATCAACACTCTACATATCAATCTATACAATATTGAAAAATCACTCTACATGTCACATCACTCTACACATCACTCTGCACAACATTGAAAACATCACACTAAACATCACTCTGCACAACATTGATAACATCACTCTACACATCACTCTACACAACATTGAAAACATCACTCTGCACATCACTCTGAACAGCATTGAAAACATCACTCTACACATCACTCTACACAACAATGAATACATCACTCTACACAACAATCTACACAACATTGAAAACATCACTCTACACATCACTCTACACAACATTGAAAACATCACTCTACACATCAATCTATACAAAACTGAAAACATCACTCTACACATCACTCCACACAACATTGAAAACATCACTCTACATATCACTCTGCACAACATTGAAAACATCACTCAACATATCACTCTACACAACATTGAAAGAAACACTCTACATATCACTCTGCACAACATTGAAAACATCACTCTACATATCACATCACTCTACACACCACCCTGCACAACATTGAAAACATCACTCTGCACATCACTCTACACAACATTGTAAACATCACTCTACACACCACTCTGCACAACATTGAACACATCACTCGACACATCACTCTACGCAACATTGAAAACATCACTCTGCACCGCACTCTACACAACATTGAAAACATCACTCTACACTTCACTCTACACAACATTGAAAACATCACTCTACACTGCATTGAAAACATCACTCTACACATCACTCTACACAACATTGAAAACATCACTCTACACATCACTCTACACAACATTGTAAACATCACTCTACACATCACTCTACACATCATTGAAAACATCACTCTACACATCACTCTACACAACACTGAAAACATCACTCAACACATCATTCTACACAACATTGAAAACATCACTCTACACTTCACTCTACACAACATTGAAAACATCACTCTACACTGCATTGAAAACATCACTCTACACATCACTCTACACAACATTGAAAACATCACTCTACACATCACTCTACACAACATTGTAAACATCACTCTACACATCACTCTACACATCATTGAAAACATCACTCTACACATCACTCTACACAACATTGAAAATATCACTCTACACATGACTCTCCACAACATTGAAAACATCACTCTACACATCACTCTACACAACATTGAACACATCACTCTATACATCACTCTACACAACATTGAAAACATCACTCTACACAGCACTCTACACAACATTGAAAACATCACTCTACACAGCACTCTACACAACATTGAAAACATCACTCTACACAACAATCGACACAACATTGAAAACATCACTCTACACATCACTCCACGCAACATTGAAAACATCACTCTACACATCACTCTCCACAACATTGAAATATCACGCCACACATCACTCTGCACAACATTGAAAACTTCACTCTACACATCACTCTATACAACATAGAAAACATCACTCTGCAACTCACTCTGCACATCATTGAAAACATCACTCTACACATCACTCTACACAACATTGAAAACATCACTCTACACATCATTCAGCACAACATTGAAAACATCACTCGACACATCACTCTGCACAACATTGAAAACGTCACTCTACACATCTCTCAACACAACTTTGAAAACATCACTCTACACTTCACTCTACACAACATTGAAAACATCACTCAACACATCACTCTACACAACATTGAAAACATCACTCTGCACATCACTCTACACAACATTGAAAACATCACTCTGCACGGCACTCTACACAACATTGAAAACATCACTCTGCACATCACTCTACACAACATTGAAAACAACACTCTACACAACAATCTACACAACATTGAAAACATCACTCTACACATCACTCTACACAACATTGAAAGCATCACTCTACACATCAATCTATACAATATTGAAAACATCAATCTACACATCACTCCACACAACATTGAAAACATCACTCTACATATCACTCTGCACAACATGGAAAACACCGCTCTACACATCACTTTACACAACATTGAAAACATCACTCTACATATCACTCGGAACAACATTGAAAACATCACTATACATATCACATCACCCTTCACATCACTCTACACAGCATTGAAAACATCACTCTACACATCACCCTACACATCATTGAAAACATCACTCTACACATCACTCCACACAACATTGAAAACATCACTCTACACATCACACTACACAACATTGAAAATATCACTCTACACATCATTCTACACAACATTGTAAACATCACTCTACACATCACTCTGCACAAAATTGAAAACATCACTCGAAACATCACTCTGCACAACATTGAAACCGTCACTCTATACATCACTCTACACAACATTGAAAACATCACTCTACACAGCACTCTACACAACATTGAAAACATCACTCTACACAACAATCGACACAACATTGAAAACATCACTCTACACATCACTCCACGCAACATTGACATCAACACTCTACATATCAATCTATACTAATATTGAAAACATCACTCTACATATCACATCACTCTACACATCACTCTGCACAACATTGAAAACATCACTCGAAACATCACTCTGCACAACATTGAACACATCACTCGACACATCACTCTACACAACATTGAAAACATCACTCTGCACCGCACTCTACACAACATTGAAAACATCACTCTACAATTCACTCTACACAACATTGAAAACATCACTCTACACTGCATTGAAAACATCACTCTACACATCACTCTACACAACATTGAAAACATCACTCTACACATCACTCTACACAACATTGTAAACATCACTCTACACATCACTCTACACATCATTGAAAACATCACTCTACACATCACTCTACACAACACTGAAAACATCACTCAACACATCATTCTACACAACATTGAAAACATCACTCTACACATCACTCTACACAACATTGAAAACATCACTCTACACATGACTCTCCACAACATTGAAAACATCACTCTACACATCACTCTACACAACATTGAACACATCACTCTATACATCACTCTACACAACATTGAAAACATCACTCTACACAGCACTCTACACAACATTGAAAACATCACTCTACACAGCACTCTACACAACATTGAAAACATCACTCTACACAACAATCGACACAACATTGAAAACATCACTCTACACATCACTCCACGCAACATTGAAATCAACACTCTACATATCAATCTATACAATATTGAAAACATCACTCTACACATCACTCCACACTGCATTGAAAACATCACTCGACATCTCAATCTGCACAACATTGAAAACATCACTCTACATAGCACATCACTCGACACATCACTCTGCACAACATTGAAAACATCACTCTAAACATCACTCTGCACAACATTGATAACATCACTCTACACATCACTCTACACAACATTGAAAACATCACTCTGCACATCACTCTGAACAACATTGAAAACATCACTCTACACATCACTCTACACAACATTGAATACATCACTCTACACAACAATCTACACAACATTGAAAACATCACTCTACACATCACTCTACAGAACATTGAAAACATCACTCTACACATCAATCTATACAATATTGAAAACATCACTCTACACATCACTCCACACAACATTGAAAACATCACTCTACATATCACTCTGCACAACATTGAAAACATCACTCTGCACATCACTCTCCACAACATTGAAATATCACGCCACACATCACTCTGCACAACATTGAAAACATCACTCTACACATCACTCTACACAACATTGAAAACATCACTCTACACATCATTCAGCACAACATTGAAAACATCACTCGACACATCACTGCACAACATTGAAAACGTCACTCTGCACGGCACTCTACACAACATTGAAAACATCACTCTACACAACATTGAATACATCACTCTACACAACAATCTACACAACATTGAACACATCACTCTACACATCAATCTATACAATATTGAAAACATCACTCAACACATCACTCTACACAACATTGAAAACATCACTCTGCACATCACTCTACACAACATTGAAAACATCACTCTGCACGGCACTCTACACAAGATTGAAAACATCACTCTGCACATCACTCTACACAACATTGAAAACATCACTCTACACAACAATCTAAACAACATTGAAAACATCACTCTACACATCACTCTACACAACTTTGAAAGCATCACTCTACACATCAATCTATACAATATTGAAAACATCAATCTACACATCACTCCACACAACATTGAAAACATCACTCTACATATCACTCTGCACAACATTGAAAACACCGCTCTACACATCACTCTACACAACATTGAAAACATCACTCTACATATCACTCGGCACAACATTGAAAACATCACTATACATATCACATCACCCTACACATCACTCTACACAGCTTTGAAAACATCACTCTACACATCACCCTACACATCATTGAAAACATCACTCTACACATCACTGCACAGCATTGAAAACATCACTCTACACATCACCCTACACATCATTGAAAACATCACTCTACACATCACTCCACACAACATTGAAAACATCACGCTACACATCACTCTACACAACATTGAAAATATCACTCTACACATCATTCTACACAACATTGTAAACATCACTCGAAACATCACTCTACACAACATTGAAAACATCACTCTACACAGCACTCTGCACAACATTGAAAACATCGCTCTACACAACAATCGACACAACATTGAAAACATCACTCTACACATCACTCCACGCAACATTGAAATCAACACTCTACATATCAATCTATACAATATTGAAAACATCACTCTACATATCACATCACTCTAAACATCACTCTGCACAACATTGATAACATCACTCTACACATCACTCTACACAACATTGAAAACATCACTTTGCACATCATTCTGAACAACATTGAAAACATCACTCTACAAATCACTCTACACAACATTGAATACATCACTCTACAAAACAATCTACACAACATTGAAAACATCACTCTACACATCACTCTACACAACATTGAAAACATCACTCTACACATCAATCTATACAAAATTGAAAACATCACTCTACAAATCACTCCACACAACATTGAAAACATCACTCTACATATCACTCTGCACAACATTGAAAACATCACTCTAAACATCACTCTACACAACATTGAAAAAAAACACTCTACATATCACTCTGCACAACATTGAAAACATCACTCTACATATCACATCACTCTACACACCACCCTGCACAATATTGAAAACATCACTCTGCACATCACTCTACACAACATTGTAAACATCACTCTACACACCACTCTGCACAACATTGAACACATCACTCGACACATCACTCTACACAACATTGAAAACATCACTCTGCACCGCACTCTACACAACATTGAAAACATCACTCTACACTTCACTCTACACAACATTGAAAACATCACTCTACACTGCATTGAAAACATCACTCTACACATCACTCTACACAACATTGAAAACATCACTCTACACATCACTCTACACAACATTGTAAACATCACTCTACACATCACTCTACACATCATTGAAAACATCACTCTACACATCACTCTACACAACACTGAAAACATCACTCAACACATCATTCTACACAACATTGAAAACATCACTCTACACATCACTCTACACAACATTGAAAACATCACTCTACACATGACTCTCCACAACATTGAAAACATCACTCTACACATCACTCTACACAACATTGAACACATCACTCTATATATCACTCTACACAACATTGAAAATATCACTCTACACAGCACTCTACACAACATTGAAAACATCACTCTACACAACAATCGACACAACATTGAAAACATCACTCGACACATCACTCCACGCAACATTGAAATCAACACTCTACATCTCAATCTATACAATATTAAAAACATCACGCTACACATCACTCCACACAACATTGAAAACATCACTCGACATCTCACTCTGCACAACATTGAAAACATCACTCTACATATCACATCACTCTACACATCACTCTGCACAACATTGAAAACATCACTCTAAACATCACTCTGCACAACATTGATAACATCACTCTGCACTTCACTCTGCCCAACATTGAAAACATCACTCAACACATCACTCTACACAACATTGAAAACATCACTCGACACATCACTCTACACAACATTGAAAAGATCACTCTACACAGCACTCTACACAACATTGAAAACATCACTCTACACAACAATCGACACAACATTGAAAACATCACTCTACACATCACTCCACGCAACATTGAAATCAACACTCTACATATCAATCTATACAATATTGAAAACATCACGCTACACATCACTCCACACAACATTGAAAACATCACTCGACATATCACTCTGCACAACATTGAAAACATCACTCCAAACATCACTCTACACAACATTGAAAAAAACACTCTACATATCACTCTGCACAACATTGAAAACATAACTCTACATATCACATCACTCTACACATCACTCTGCACAACATTGAAAACATCACTCTAAACATCACTCTGCACAACATTGATAACATCACTCTGCACTTCACTCTGCCCAACATTGAAAACATCACTCAACACATCACTCTACACAACATTGAAAACATCACTCTGCACATCACTCTACACAACATTGAAAACATCACTCTGCACGGCACTCTACACAACATTGAAAACATCACTCTGCACATCACTCTACACAACATTGAAAACAACACTCTACACAACAATCTACACAACATTGAAAACATCACTCTACACATCACTCTACACAACATTGAAAGCATCACTCTACACATCAATCTATACAATATTGAAAACATCAATCTACACATCACTCCACACAACATTGAAAAGATCACTCTACATATCACTCTGCACAACATGGAAAACACCGCTCTACACATCACTTTACACAACATTGAAAACATCACTCTACATATCACTCGGAACAACATTGAAAACATCACTAAACATATCACATCACCCTTCACATCACTCTACACAGCATTGAAAACATCACTCTACACATCACCCTACACATCATTGAAAACATCACTCTACACATCACTCCACACAACATTGAAAACATCACTCTACACATCACTCTACACAACATTGAAAATATCACTCTACACATCATTCTACACAACATTGTAAACATCACTCTACACATCACTCTGCACAAAATTGAAAACATCACTCGAAACATCACTCTGCACAACATTGAAACCGTCACTCTATACATCACTCTACACAACATTGAAAACATCACTCTACACAGCACTCTACACAACATTGAAAACATCACTCTACACAACAATCGACACAACATTGAAAACATCACTCTACACATCACTCCACGCAGCATTGAAATCAACACTCTACATATCAATCTATACTAATATTGAAAACATCACTCTACATATCACATCACTCTACACATCACTCTGCACAACATTGAAAACATCACTCGAAACATCACTCTGCACAACATTGAACACATCACTCGACACATCACTCTACACAACATTGAAAACATCACTCTGCACCGCACTCTACACAACATTGAAAACATCACTCTACACTTCACTCTACACAACATTGAAAACATCACTCTACACTGCATTGAAAACATCACTCTACACATCACTCTACACAACATTGAAAACATCACTCTACACATCACTCTACACAACATTGTAAACATCACTCTACACATCACTCTACACATCATTGAAAACATCACTCTACACATCACTCTACACAACACTGAAAACATCACTCAACACATCATTCTACACAACATTGAAAACATCACTCTACACATCACTCTACACAACATTGAAAACATCACTCTACACATGACTCTCCACAACATTGAAAACATCACTCTACACATCACTCTACACAACATTGAACACATCACTCTATACATCACTCTACACAACATTGAAAACATCACTCTACACAGCACTCTACACAACATTGAAAACATCACTCTACACAGCACTCTACACAACATTGAAAACATCACTCTACACAACAATCGACACAACATTGAAAACATCACTCTACACATCACTCCACACAACATTGAAATCAACACTCTACATATCAATCTATACAATATTGAAAACATCACTCTACACATCACTCCACACTGCATTGAAAACATCACTCGACATCTCAATCTGCACAACATTGAAAACATCACTCTACATAGCACATCACTCGACACATCACTCTGCACAACATTGAAAACATCACTCTAAACATCACTCTGCACAACATTGATAACATCACTCTACACATCACTCTACACAACATTGAAAACATCACTCTGCACATCACTCTGAACAACATTGAAAACATCACTCTACACATCACTCTACACAACATTGAATACATCACTCTACACAACAATCTACACAACATTGAAAACATCACTCTACACATCACTCTACAGAACATTGAAAACATCACTCTACACATCAATCTATACAATATTGAAAACATCACTCTACACATCACTCCACACAACATTGAAAACATCACTCTACATATCACTCTGCACAACATTGAAAACATCACTCTGCACATCACTCTCCACAACATTGAAATATCACGCCACACATCACTCTGCACAACATTGAAAACATCACTCTACACATCACTCTACACAACATTGAAAACATCACTCTACACATCATTCAGCACAACATTGAAAACATCACTCGACACATCACTGCACAACATTGAAAACGTCACTCTGCACGGCACTCTACACAACATTGAAAACATCACTCTACACAACATTGAATACATCACTCTACACAACAATCTACACAACATTGAACACATCACTCTACACATCACTCTACACAACATTGAAAACATCACTCTACACATCAATCTATACAATATTGAAAACATCACTCAACACATCACTCTACACAACATTGAAAACATCACTCTGCACATCACTCTACACAACATTGAAAACATCACTCTGCACGGCACTCTACACAAGATTGAAAACATCACTCTGCACATCACTCTACACAACATTGAAAACATCACTCTACACAACAATCTAAACAACATTGAAAACATCACTCTACACATCACTCTACACAACTTTGAAAGCATCACTCTACACATCAATCTATACAATATTGAAAACATCAATCTACACATCACTCCACACAACATTGAAAACATCACTCTACATATCACTCTGCACAACATTGAAAACACCGCTCTACACATCACTCTACACAACATTGAAAACATCACTCTACATATCACTCGGCACAACATTGAAAACATCACTATACATATCACATCACCCTACACATCACTCTACACAGCTTTGAAAACATCACTCTACACATCACCCTACACATCATTGAAAACATCACTCTACACATCACTGCACAGCATTGAAAACATCACTCTACACATCACCCTACACATCATTGAAAACATCACTCTACACATCACTCCACACAACATTGAAAACATCACGCTACACATCACTCTACACAACATTGAAAATATCACTCTACACATCATTCTACACAACATTGTAAACATCACTCGAAACATCACTCTACACAACATTGAAAACATCACTCTACACAGCACTCTGCACAACATTGAAAACATCGCTCTACACAACAATCGACACAACATTGAAAACATCACTCTACACATCACTCCACGCAACATTGAAATCAACACTCTACATATCAATCTATACAATATTGAAAACATCACTCTACATATCACATCACTCTAAACATCACTCTGCACAACATTGATAACATCACTCTACACATCACTCTACACAACATTGAAAACATCACTTTGCACATCATTCTGAACAACATTGAAAACATCACTCTACAAATCACTCTACACAACATTGAATACATCACTCTACAAAACAATCTACACAACATTGAAAACATCACTCTACACATCACTCTACACAACATTGAAAACATCACTCTACACATCAATCTATACAAAATTGAAAACATCACTCTACACCTCACTCCACACAACATTGAAAACATCACTCTACATATCACTCTGCACAACATTGAAAACATCACTCTAAACATCACTCTACACAACATTGAAAAAAAACACTCTACATATCACTCTGCACAACATTGAAAACATCACTCTACATATCACATCACTCTACACACCACCCTGCACAATATTGAAAACATCACTCTGCACATCACTCTACACAACATTGTAAACATCACTCTACACACCACTCTGCACAACATTGAACACATCACTCGACACATCACTCTACACAACATTGAAAACATCACTCTGCACCGCACTCTACACAACATTGAAAACATCACTCTACACTTCACTCTACACAACATTGAAAACATCACTCTACACTGCATTGAAAACATCACTCTACACATCACTCTACACAACATTGAAAACATCACTCTACACATCACTCTACACAACATTGTAAACATCACTCTACACATCACTCTACACATCATTGAAAACATCACTCTACACATCACTCTACACAACACTGAAAACATCACTCAACACATCATTCTACACAACATTGAAAACATCACTCTACACATCACTCTACACAACATTGAAAACATCACTCTACACATGACTCTCCACAACATTGAAAACATCACTCTACACATCACTCTACACAACATTGAACACATCACTCTATATATCACTCTACACAACATTGAAAATATCACTCTACACAGCACTCTACACAGCATTGAAAACATCACTCTACACAACAATCGACACAACATTGAAAACATCACTCGACACATCACTCCACGCAACATTGAAATCAACACTCTACATCTCAATCTATACAATATTGAAAACATCACGCTACACATCACTCCACACAACATTGAAAACATCACTCGACATCTCACTCTGCACAACATTGAAAACATCACTCTACATATCACATCACTCTACACATCACTCTGCACAACATTGAAAACATCACTCTAAACATCACTCTGCACAACATTGATAACATCACTCTGCACTTCACTCTGCCCAACATTGAAAACATCACTCAACACATCACTCTACACAACATTGAAAACATCACTCGACACATCACTCTACACAACATTGAAAAGATCACTCTACACAGCACTCTACACAACATTGAAAACATCACTCTACACAACAATCGACACAACATTGAAAACATCACTCTACACATCACTCCACGCAACATTGAAATCAACACTCTACATATCAATCTATACAATATTGAAAACATCACGCTACACATCACTCCACACAACATTGAAAACATCACTCGACATATCACTCTGCACAACATTGAAAACATCACTCCAAACATCACTCTACACAACATTGAAAAAAACACTCTACATATCACTCTGCACAACATTGAAAACATCACTCAACATATAACATCACTCTACACACCACCCTACACGCCATTGAAAATATCACTCGACACATCACTCGACACAACATTGTAAACATCACTCTCCACACCACTCTGCACAACATTGAACACATCACTCGACACATCACTCTACACAACATTGTAAACATCACTCTACACACCACTCAGCACAACATTGAAAACATCACTCTAAACATCACTCTGCACAACATTGATAACATCATTCTACACATCACTCTGCACAACATTGTAAACATCACTCTGCACATGACTCTGCACAACATTGAAAACATCACTCTGTACATCATTCTGCACAACATTGAAAACATCACTCTACACATCACTCTGCAGAACGTTGAAAACATCACTCTACACATCACTCTCCACAACATTGAAATATCACGCTACACATCACTCTGCACAACATTGAAAACATCACTCTACACATCACTCTATACAACATAGAATACATCACTCTGCAACTCACTCTGCACAACATTGAAAACATCACTCTACACATCACTCTACACAAAATTGAAAACATCACTCTACACATCATTCAGCACAACATTGAAAACATCACTCTACACATCACTCTGCACAACATTGAAAACGTCACTCTACACATAACTCAACACAACTTTGAAAACATCACTCTACACTTCACTCTACACAACATTGAAAACATCACTCAACACAGCACTCTACACAACATTGAAAACATCACTCTGCACATCACTCTACACAACATTGAAAATATCACTCTGCACAACAATCTACACAACATTGAAAACATCACTCTACACATCACTCTACACAACATTGAAAGCATCACTCTACACATCAATCTATACAATATTGAAAACATCAATCTACACATCACTCCACACAACATTGAAAACATCACTCTACATATCACTCTGCACAACATTGAAAACACCGCTCTACACATCACTCTACACAACATTGAAAACATCACTCTACATATCACTCGGCACAACATTGAAAACATCACTATACATATCACATCACTCTACACATCACTCGACACAGCATTGAAAACATCACTCTACACATCACCCTACACATCATTGAAAACATCACTCTACACATCACTCCACACAACATTGAAAACATCACGCTACACATCACTCTACACAACATTGAAAATATCACTCTACACATCATTCTACACAACATTGTAAACATCACTCGAAACATCACTCCACACAACATTGAAAACATCACTCTACACAGCACTCTACACAACATTGAAAACATCACTCTACACAACAATCGACAAAACATTGAAAACATCACTCTACACATCACTCCACGCAACATTGAAATCAACACTCTACATATCAATCTATACAATATTGAAAACATCACTCTACACATCACTCCACACTGAATTGAAAATATCACTCGACATCTCACTCTGCACAACATTGAAAACATCACTCTACATATCACATCACTCTACACATCACTCTGCACAACATTGAAAACATCACTCTAAACATCACTCTGCACAACATTGATAACATCACTCTACACATCACTCTAGACAACATTGAAAATATCACTCTACATATCACTCCACACAACATTGTAAAGATCACTCTACACACCACTCTGCACATCATTGAACACATCACTCGACACATCACTCTACACAACATTGTAAACATCACTCTACACATCACTCTGCACAACATTGAAAACATCACTCTAAACATCACTCTACACAACATTGAAAGCATCATTCTACACATCACTCTGCACAACATTGTAAACATCACTCTACACATGACTCTGCACAACATTGAAAACATCACTCTGTACATCATTCTGCACAACATTGAAAACATCACTCTACACATCACTCTGCAGAACATTGAAAACATCACTCTACACATCACTCTCCACAACATTGAAATATCACGCCACACATCACT